>NW_011889517.1:116723-175088 GCF_000151845.1 Pteropus vampyrus | reverse complement strand
AGACCCAGACGACTGTTGCAGGATGAGGCCTCCAGGGTAAGAGTGAAATAGAGGGGGGAGCCCAGGGACCTGAGACAACGTTGGGTGCAGCCCCATGATGGGAATATACCCCAGAACCCATGCCAGACTTCCCCAATCCCACACTAAGGTACAGGCTAGGAGGTGTCAGAGTGGAGGAGCAGGAGCCCTTTGTCTCGGGGTATCTACTGAGGCAGTACCTCACCAGCTCAGAATTTTGCTTCTCAGCCCCTGAAGTTCCAGGTTTTCAATCACGTTAGAAATGCTGAGAGTCGCAATTGGCTTACTCTTAAACAATGAGAAACTTTGGGGTCGTGGGGCCTTGTTTGTGCCAGTAGATCCCATTCATCCAGTCATTCCTTCTGCAGTTTTTGAGCACCTATTTTGTGGCAGGCACTAAGCTAGTTCTTGAGAAGACAGAAATGAATAAGATGTTTTCCTTGCCTTCAAATAACTTACAGGCATTGGCCACGTGGGCAAGTAGGGAGTCTGAAAAAACTTAGACCCAGACATAGATGAATAGATGGGCTCATACCTAGAACATATCTTTCAACCTCTCTCTATTTCTCTCAGTCTCTGTCTCTCCTTCTCCTTTCACATACACGAGGTTTCGGTTTCGGGGGACGATGAGGACCCCTGTGACCCTGCCTCCTTCACGTGAGCCTAGGGGTACAGGGAAGAAGGTCACCACGCATCTTGCCCTGGGCCATGGCCTCGAAGCTTCGCCCTTTACCTTGCTGTTTGTCCTAACCTGCTTCACTCGCTGCTCGTTTTCTTACCTCTGCACACACTCACCGTAGTCTTTTGGGTGCAGAAGAGAATGACTCTAATCAAGTCTGTTTCTCTTCCCCTTTCTTCTCCATTTTTTTTTGTTTGTTTGTTTTCCTCCCCTACCACCGTCCAGTTCAGCCTAACCATAACTAAAGTTTTGAGGAGAGTCAGACTGTTCTTTTTTTTGTTTGTTTGTTTTCCTCCCCTACCACCGTCCAGTTCAGCCTAACCATAACTAAAGTTTTGAGGAGAGTCAGACTGTTCTGCGTTGTCACTCCAATGCACGCCAACGAGGATTTTTTGGCATCTTAGGGCTATAGGAAAATCCCTGCCTTTGGAATTTGTGCAGTCCTTAAGGAAAATGAGACATAAGAAACCAACAGCCATGGAAGCCTATAAAAGATACACGGTTGCCTCATAAGTGATGGAAATTATAAGGAAGTCAAGGTATAAGGCCGCTGGGAGTCTAAAGAGTCAGGAGGAACCTTTAAGGAGCTAATGTGGTTTGAACCTTCCCTCAAGAACAGGTGGGACTTGGTGGAGAGAGAGAAGTCATTAGAGGCAGGGAAAACAGCTGGATCAAATGCTCAAGGTCAAAGACATATGTGGATACAGAATGCTTCACTGCAGACAGGTTCCAAGGATGCCCACCATCTTCCCATCCTCCCCTTCTTGTGTTCTCCCGACAGGAGAAAGCCCTGGCTTCCTTCGGCCCCCAGTGGAGCCTGGACCGGTGAGGAGGCCCAAGCAACTTTGACAGTGGGGCTGTCTGGATGACCTACCTCCATTTTCAGGGAGGTGGGGGCTGCTCTTGCTTTGACCAGGTGCTTTTGAGGGTCTCAGTGGTGACAGGCCGGGCTCTCACTGTGCAGGAGCCGTACCCCTCGGAGACTAGATGATGAACTGGACACCGGGGATGCCAAGTTCTTCCAGGTCATCGAACAGCTCAACTCTCAGAAGTATGGAGAACAGAAGAAGGCTGGGAGGGCTAGAGGCCATGGGCTCATGTGGTAGGGGACACGTAGTGTTCCCCTGATGACCTGGGGGTGGGGGTGGGGGTGGGAGGAGGGCCTTCCCTGCTCCAGCCTGGGGAAAGACTCCTCTGACCATTCTTTCCTGCCCTGATCTTTCCTCCTCTGGGCTTACTGCCTCCCCCTTGCCTTCCTACCAGACAGTGGAAGCAGTCAAAGGACTTCAACCCACTGACATTGTACTTCCGAGAGAAGGAGATGGAAAAAGAGGTGGGCTTAGGGGGTGTGGCAGGCATCAGAGGATTTCCTTACCTTAGCTCCTGAGCCCTGGGGAGGGGACAGTCCTGGTGGCCCCACCTCCCCTCCCCAGGTCTGCTCAGTTTGTGGTCCTGTGGGTGATAGAGGGGATTGTATCTCTCTAAAAGCAAAGTCACCCTATAGATTGAATTACCGGGTGGTGATGGGAGAGAAAACTGAGCTCTTTGGAAAACTGGGCAGGGGTTACCTGGGACTAAACTGGAGGGTGAGACAGTGAGACGGGGGGACCCACTCATTGCCCGGGATTGACACAAGGTGATAAGCAGCACTGGTGCCCCTGTCTCCACCCCGAACCCTCCCTTCCAGTATCGACTCTCCGCACTCCCTGCCTTCAGATACTATGCAGCCTGCACCTTCCTGGTTTTTCTCTCCAACTTCATCATCCAGATGCTGGTGACAAACAGGTGAGAGAGTCCCAGGCAAGGGAAGCCCTAATTCTTAAAAACAGACCATCTAGTTCCTCCGGATCCCCAACACCCACTTTTTCTTTTACCAACTTCCCCTTGGTTTCGACACTGACCCATGGAGGAAATGGAAATACGTGTTCTGGGGAACCGTGATAATCACGGGCCCCATTTTACTCCTGCATATCCTGTGAATTTTCTACATCTGGTGGACCCAAGCATTTTCAAATGCCTGTCTCTCGATTCTGACAACATTCCCATGGAAGTTTTGTCCCCGTTGAGAAGCTTAAATCTCATAGCAAATGAGCGTAGAAAAGTAGGTCCTCACTCCTAGTCCATTGCTAAGAGGGGCAAGGACATTTTCAAAACTCAGCCAGGTGAAAGAGGTTTGGCCCAAAGTCCTGGGGACCAGTCTGATGCAGCCTCGGCCACTCTTGTGAGCCTCCTGCCCCTTTCTAATCTTCTCCCTACCTTATTAGTTCCTGTCCCAGCCCAAAACTATCCCAGGCCCCCGAACTCTTCCATGGTATATGATGTCTTTTATCATCCCAGACCCCATCGGCAGCCAGTTCAGACTCCCAGGACCACTTCTCCCCATGTCCTCCAACCAGAAGGCGCAGCACCCTCCCACACACAGGGAGCCTGCTCTGGCTCTTGACGTTCTCACTGTTGTCTCCCTTTAGGCCCCCAGCCCTGGCCATCACCTATAGCATCACCTTCCTCCTCTTCCTCCTCCTCCTCTTCGCCTGCTTCTCAGAGCACCTGACGGTGAGGTGGGCTATGGGGTGGAAGTGGCAAGCTGAAGCTCTGACCGTGACATGGCCCCCGCCCCATGGCTAAGACCTCCATTCTCCTTCCACAGAGGTGTGTTTTGAAAGGCCCCAAGATGCTGCACTGGCTTCCCGCACTGTCTGGCCTGGTGGCCACACGTCCCGGACTGCGGGTTGCCCTGGGCACTGCCACCATCCTCCTTGTCTTTTCCATGGCCATTACCAGCCTGGTGAGGGCAGAGGGGGCCCTATGCACCCCCATCAGGGCATGTTTGACCTATCAAAGTCTGAAAAGGGCCTCCTGGATTTGGAAGGGCAGTTAGACTAAGGCCAAGGGATTTGGAAGGGCAGTTAGACAAGTAATGAAAAAAATGATAGTCACCCACAACCTACCACCTGGGTATAATCATTGTTAACACTTTGGTGGACAGTCTTCCTGTCTTCTTTCTATGTAGGCAGATCTTTATTACTTAGCTTCCTCACTGTGATTTTGTAATGGAGTTTGGCTGATTATTTCAAACTTAGAATCATTCCTAGAATTCTATCCCTGAAAGACACTTTATAAATCATCTCCCAGCCAAGAAGGGAAGCTCAGGCCCAAAAAGGGGGAGTGGCTGGCAAGAGATCACAAAGTGGATCCACGACAGACTAGTGCTCATGACACCCACTGCTCTAGGCCCTGCTCTCCCCACCAGTGAGCTCCCTCGCCAACCAGAAATAGCAGAATCTGCTCCTTCGGAGGAGTCTGGCCCTTACTTATCCCTGGGTCAGCTGAAATCCAGCACACCATTGTGCCCAAGGAGCTACCTGCCCACCTCAGCTCCTCATCTTCTTCTGCAGTTCTTCTTACCGGCAGCATCGAACTGCCCTTTCCGGGTGCCCAATGTGTCCTCTGAGGCTTTCAACCTCTCCTGGGAGCTCCCTGGGTCCTTGCCTCTCATCAGCATCCCAGTGAGTGTCCGCTCAGCCCTGAATCTCCTTCTTCAGAACCTTCCTCAGCTCCTCCCCCACCTCCTTAGTTGAAAAACACTCCATCCCGTGCACTGGGACAGACATAAGCCACACTTGGGAGTGTGTGGTGTGTGTGTGTGTGTGTGTGTGTGTCTGTGTGTGTGTCTGTGTGTGGACACCCCCTGCTCCCCAGAAAGGACCTGGGTGGGGCAGGACAGGAATGCTCAGGCATTCCCCACCCCTGCCTGTGGGACATGCCCCACCTCGTAACCAGCCCTCCCCTGCCCCACAGTACTCCATGCACTGCTGTGTGCTGGGTTTCCTCTCCTGCTCCCTCTTTCTGCACATGAGCTTTGAACTGAAGCTGCTGCTGCTCCTGCTGTGGCTGGTGGCCTCCTGCTCCCTCTTCCTGCACTCCCATGCCTGGCTGTCGGATTGCCTCGTTGCCCGCCTCTATCTCGGCCCCTTGGACTCCAGGTGCGCGTAACCATTGGACAGAGGTGTCTGGGCCCTCTGGGACGGGGTGAGATGGGACAGGGCAGAGCTGTCCTCACCTCGCTGACCTGAACCTCCCACAGGGTAAAGCAGGAGGAAGGTTGAGGGCTCCATGGGCACTGGGGGAAGGGGGAAGCCATCGTGAAGGGGGCAGGGCAAGGGACAACCCTGATCCGTGGCCTCTTCAGGCCAGGGGTGCTGAAGGAGCCCAAACTCATGGGAGCTATCTCCTTCTTCATCTTCTTCTTCACACTCCTTGTCTTGGCTCGGCAGGTAAGTCACCCAGCTCAGCCTTCCAGGGCCTTGGTATGAAGGGTAAGGTGGGAGGGTCCCCATATTTGTAACTTAGTCTCTCTCACCCTTTCCTTAATCTGTCTCCAGGGCTGAGCCCAAGTGGCATACCCTTTGAAAGCTTCTAAGTGAAATTTCCTATTCTCTTTCTCCTTCACTCCCCAAGGAGAGTGTCCTCAAGTTCTCTCCTCCCTCCTCCCTCCCACCCCCAATCTAGGAAAGTCCATGCTTAAGAAAAAACAATCTGCTGCCAATTCTGCCCACCCTAGTTTGAATCTAGTTTCAAGGGAGTCACCCCAGGGGTAGTTGCACCTTAAACCTTATCTCTAAACTACAGGGTAGTGTGGTTTTAGGGGGGTGAACACTCAGGTGCTGGGGATTTCCTTGCACTATGTCTCCCCATGGCCCCCTGGCGACCATTCCCAGAATGAGTATTATTGCCGCCTGGACTTCCTGTGGAAGAAGAAACTGAGGCAGGAGCGGGAAGAGACAGAGATGATGGAGAACCTGACTCGGCTGCTCTTGGAGAACGTGCTTCCTGCGCACGTGGCCCCCCAGTTCATTGGCCAGAACCGGCGCAACGAGGTAACTCCCCACCCCTGACTCCCGAGCCCCAGATACCATAGGGACTAATTTCAGATGGAAGTCTTGGCCCTTGGCCCAACCTCTCTGGACTCTCCCTTAGTGGGTCGGGCGGTTGCTCAAACCTCTCCACGTCCTTGTCAGGTGCCTCTTGTTTTCACAAGATCTTAGGCTCCGTCTTTGATGAGCACAGAATTTTAGTGTTTCAAGTTCTTGGAGAGAGTGTCCACTCCAACTCATGACCACGCCATGCCTTTCAGAAGCTTCATCAAGTGTTGATGGGAGTTGTGTGGAGGACACAGTCCACCCATCTCTCTGGACCCGCACTATCCAGTATGATAGCCATTAGCAATGTGTGGCCATATAAATTTAAATTAATTAAATAGAAAATTCAAGTCCTCAGTTGCACTGGTCACATTTTATGTGCTCAACAGCTGTATGTGCTTAGCAGTCACCATATTGGACAGCATATATAGAGAACATTTCCACCACCACAGAAACTTCTGTTGGATGATGCTGTTCTAGATCCTCAAATATCTTGCTACAGTCAGACCATCAGAAGGTCACCCACATATTTTCACCATCTTATTTGTACCGCCACCATCTCATACTCTCTGCTATGGAAATGTTCTTGACCTGTATTGAAGGGCATTGAAAGAAACAGCCCAAGGGCTATTTCACACCCTTTAGCCCCCACCAACTGTTCTCTGCTCTGAAGATTAGGAGTAGGTCTACTACTGGTTTCTTCTCTTATAGATATTGATAATCTTGTAACCGATCATGTTGCTGACTTCGCATTGGATACTAAAAGCTCAGAGCCAGAATTGAGGACTAACAAGGACTTCATGATATCCATTTTGTGAAGCAATCTCAGATCTAATTCCATCTTTACCATCTTACCCTTATTTTTCCTTTGCCCCATTTTTCCTATTATTGCTTTATTTTATCTTGCAAATTGTAGCTATCTTTGTAAGCCAATTTAACTGATTTAAAACCTTTTAGCGATAGCTAGGATATAAATATATTTCCCATCAATGTATCCCAGTTCTAGAAGTGACTCCCCTCACATTGCTGTGAGGTGATCTTGACCCCAAACCTATCTCTCCTGGAATCACAGTGAGACCCTGTCTTTGACTCCTGAGTCACATCCCTTGGGTAACCTGGTCCTCCCCATCCCGCCTCCTCCCCAATCCTTCTTACACACTGGAGGAGGCTTGTGGACACAGGGACAGGAGGGGAAAGAAGGTGGTCTACAGCCTTACCCCAGCTTTTCGCCCTCCCAGGACCTCTACCACCAGTCCTACGAGTGTGTCTGTGTCCTCTTCGCCTCAGTCCCAGACTTTAAGGAGTTTTACTCCGAATCTAACATCAACCATGAGGGGCTAGAGTGTCTGCGGCTGCTCAATGAGATCATTGCTGATTTTGATGAGGTAACAGCTCCACCGGTCACCCAGTCCTACGTCCAGGATTCTAGAATTCCCCACCAGCCCCGCCTTCCACTTTGCTCTCCTGGCCATGAAGCCCACCCTGCTTTCTCAGTCTTCCCCCTCCTCCAATTCTCCAGCTCTATCCTCTCCAACAACTTTGTCTACAACCAACTCTCCCTCCTGCCACCATCCCTGACCCCACAGCCTGGTCCTTTAGCCTCCAAAAACCTGGGGCTGGTCTTCAGGGAGAGAGGAGGAGGAGAGCAAAATAAACTGGGGACACAGCCTCCTCTCTCTATACAGCTGCTCTCTAAGCCCAAGTTCAGTGGGGTGGAAAAGATCAAAACGATCTGCAGCACCTACATGGCAGCTACAGGCTTAAATGCCACCTCTGGACAGGATGCACAGCAGGTACAGCATTCCTTCCTTACCTATCAACCCTCACCTGGGCTCTCATTGGTGGGCCCATAAATGGGCCTTATTCCTGTGCCCTCATTGACCTATCCTGGTGGCCGACCCATTGCCAGGATGCTGAGCGAAGCTGCAGCCACCTTGGCACCATGGTGGAGTTTGCGGTGGCCCTTGGGTCTAAGCTGGATGTCATCAACAAGCACTCATTCAACAACTTCCGCCTGCGTGTGGGTAAGGGCTTTCCCTTGCTGGGGCAGTCTGGGACCTCCTCCTCATCTTCCCCAAGTCCTTTGTTATCTGCTCTTCCAGGTATGGAGCTTGAAGCTGCTGGGCCTCAAGCTACGAGGCACACCCACCCCCTTCCCTAGGCCACCCTCCTCCAGCTCCAGACTTCTTTACTCTAAGGGCCCCCAGGCTCTTCTCCCTAGTTCCGTGAACCTTTTCTTCCCCGCTACCTCCTCAAATCTCCCCTCTTTTTACCACATCTCTTGTCAGGGTTGAACCATGGACCTGTGGTGGCTGGAGTGATAGGGGCCCAGAAGCCACAATATGACATCTGGGGCAACACAGTGAATGTGGCCAGCCGCATGGAGAGTACAGGAGTCCTGGGCAAGATCCAAGTGAGGGAGCCACACTGAAGGCAGGGGGGCAAGGGATAAGGATAGGGCCACCCCTACTACCTCACCCCCCTTCAATTGCAGGTAACTGAGGAGACAGCCCGTGCCCTGCAGTCCTTAGGTTACACCTGCTACAGCCGGGGTGTCATCAAGGTCAAAGGCAAAGGGCAGCTGTGCACCTACTTCCTGAACACAGATTTGACACGAGTTGGACCTCCTTCAGCCACCCTGGGCTGAGACCCCACTCCTTCCTCTCCACCTCTAAGATCCTCAATAAAGAGACTCTGGTATGTCTGGAGCCAATTGATATTAGAGCTACCGAGATAGCTGGGATCACCTACTCCTTGCCTCTCAGCAGGACTGCTTCTTCCCAGGCCAAATTGAGTGTGTGTGTGTGTGTGTGTGTGTGTGTGTGTGCGCGCGCGCGCGCGCGCGCATGCGCATGAATTTGTATTTGTGGAAGGGGGTGATTCTTTTTCACAAGCTTAGGAAGATAACTGTCTCAGCCTCCTACCCACCTGCCAACGTGATTCCGGTATTTTGTAAACCTTGGAAGCATGAAGAATTTTAGCCACATGACTCAAAACAAGGATTTGTCCTTTCCTGCTCCCCATCCTCAAATATTGGAAGGAATCTCCAGGAAAATGTCATTTGGCATTTACTCATTTATCAAAGACAAAATAAGTATCTATTATGTGCTTACTATGCAGCTTGGGTGAGAGGCATTGAAAATATTTATTAGGTCTCTCTCCGTTTCAGCTGCTGTTCTCAAATGACCCACGATGATTTCCGGGGAGGACCTGTAGGCAGTTTGGGGGTTCTTCTGTTCTCAGATCCTTCAGATGCCCCTTGCTTCCTTCTTCATCCTTCTGCTCAGTTGTTGATATGGTGCTTGAAACAACCATGGTTCATTCCTACCTGCTCATATTTTTGGGTCTATGAGGGATGCCTTGACTCCCTAGGTTCGTTGCAGATGTTACACGTGGATTTTTGTGGGGTTTTTTTCTCTATTTGTTCTGTTCTTATAGGAATGATTCAAAAAGTACACCACAGCTACTGCTGCTACCATCTTCCTAAAGTGCTGGCAGAACAGAAAGAGGCTCTCTAACACAACAGCCATCCCTAGGAAAAAGTTGTTCATCCATCTCACTTTGGGAAATCTTCATTTCCTAAGAGTGACTACAGTCACAGAGGACCCTTAGCCCCACCTTGTGCCAGAGTGTGTTTTGGGGCTGGCGGAATGCTTATGTGAAGAATTCTAGGATAAGACTTGCTGACTTGGTTCTCAAGTGAGGCCTCCTTGGGAGATGGAGGGAGGGAAAGCAATCCCCTAGAACCCCTCCTACTGAGAAGATAAAGGTTTCTGGCAGGAAGTTGGAGTCTTGCTAACAATAATAACTCTGAGTTTTCTCAGAAAGTCCGCTGAGTCAGGGAGACAGGATGAGCGATAAGTGATGAACCCCCATGTGTGGTCTTTCTTGCTTAGCTCCTTCAGGAGTCTGTTGTTCTGAGTATGACCTGCAGGCCACCTGCCTCAGAATTGGGCAGTGGGGCAGGTCTGATTTCTATGTCTGTCTTTGTGTCCTTTTCTAAACCGAAAATCATGGAAAACTAAAGGATGTGCCTCTCAGCTATCTGGAGGGACCCCCATAAAGGCACCCAGGAGCATCCCAACCCACACAACACACACATTCTACACACAAGATGGACTTGATTTCAGACTTCTGTTTTAATTGCAAAGTTGCCCAGCCTCTGATTCTGCCCGTACTTGCCCCTCCCCTCCCTCTTCTTCCGCTCCACCCCCATGAGCCTTCTCCTGGAGGTGCAGTGCAGAATTGGGTCAGGCCAGGAGGAAAGCCAGCTTCTTTCCACCAGTACTCCCAGGCCTGGTTCAGTTAGCTTCATCGAGAGGGTTGGTGGAGACAGTGAGACTCTCAGCAGGGCCAGGGTCGGGAGAGGCAGGGGAGCTCCTCACAGTCTGGTTCAAGGTACCCCCACGGCGGGTGCTGGATGCCTCAGAGCCGGTGGCCTCTAACAGCTTGGCAACGAAGCCCACACCAACAGAGCGCAGCAGGCTGCCGCCAGCACAGGCATACAGCACAGGGTTCATGCTGCTGCTCAGGAAGGCCAGCGCAATGAGCACGTAGCGGGCCAGGGTAAGCCGCAGCCCCACAGGCCCCGACCTCGGGGCCCTGCCAGCCAGGGCGCGGCTGGCTTCAGCCAGGTTTACCAGGTGGTAGGGCAGCCAGAAGGCGGTGAAGGTCAAGATGATGAGCACCACCAGGCGGCTGGTACGGCGGCTGCGGCGGAAGCGCCTGGCCTGCAGCCTGCGCCCGATGTCGGCATAGCTGGCCACCACGACCAGAAAGGGCAGCAGGAAGCCCGTGAAAGCCTCGAAGAGCAGATGGAAGGCTCTGTGTCTTTCACTGGAGTATGTCAGGAAGCAAACTAGGCTCTCGTTTTTCGGTACCACAGAGCGATACACAATGACGGGCGTGGCCAGCAGAGCTGACAACACCCAGATGCCTGCTAGCACCCTCCGGGCCATCGTCTTGGTGCGCAGCTTCTGGGACACAAAGGGGCGGGCCACCGCCAGTGAGCGGTCCAGACTCATGGCCATGATAAGCAGGACGCTGGCATACATGCTGACTCCGCAAATGTAGTGGAACAGGCGGCAGCCAGCCACTCCAAAAATCCAGGTGCCTCGGGCCAGGGAGTGGAGGAAAAAGGGAGCAGTGAGCAATACAGCCAAGTCGGCCAGGGCCAAGTTCAGCACCATCAGGGCAGTGACAGAGCGCTTTTGCATCTTTACCAGGATGCTCCACACCACAAAGCTGTTGCCAGGGAGCCCCACAGCCAGAGCCACTGACAGTAGGATGATAGCCAGCAGAGAGATGAACATAAAACTTTGTGAGGAAGGTCCTGCAGGAGATGTAGTGTTCGTGGCCATTGCAAGGACCTGGAAGGTGAGGTGAACACTCGCATGAGAGTAGGGGACCAAGGGTTTCCTGAATCTCTAGACACACCTAGCCTGAGTACTCTAGTCTTTCCACAAGATCAGCAGCATTAGAAGCACCGTCACAATAAGCACCTGTCTTAGGGGACCTGACCGAGTAGAAAGACTTATTTCCTAACTGGGCCATGGGGCCCCTTCCTTCCCACAGACTCAATTGCAAAATCCACAGCACCGGCAGCATTAGCATTTCTAGACCCTTTCAGCCTTCTTCCCTTAGGAGATCCTCAAACCCAGAACCAGACTGGGGAGATTTCCTTGCCAATGCTGTACCTGTCAAAAGGCTAGCTCCTCTGTCTCCTGTCAGGTACTTAGCACCCTCTGTCCCATTGACATCCTCCAATCCCCTACCCACTCTTCCAAGAGATGCCCAGAGTCCACCAGTAATAACAGGGATGGGGAGCAGTTCCTGGAGAGGAGAGGAGAACAAATCCTCCCAAGTCCTTTTACCACTAGTCAGGCTCTCTTCGGAAATTCCTTTTCACCTTCTCTCATGGCTGCACCTCACCCCTCTATGACCTCCCCTTTCCCCAGGGTCCTTACTTACAGGCTTTGCTGAATACTGGTGGAAGCTGGTGCCAATCTGAGGGTCAGGGAAGTGGTGTAGCCTATTCCAAGATCTGTCCCAGTGTCAGGGGTCTGGCCCCAGTCCTGGGTGCTGTCAGCTAAGTCTGCCAGAGAGGAAGTACTACAGAGCAGGGGAGGGGGAAGACACATCTTCCTGAGGGTGGGGCTGAAACTCCTACCCCCTTCCTTCACTAGGAGGGGAGAATAGCCTTTGTGTCCCAGAAGAGGCCAAGAAGGGACAGCGAGAGACGAAAGAGGGGTGCAGGAGTGAGCAGGCTGGGGTGTGGCCTCAGATGCAGGTCTAGACTGGAGAATTGAACAGACTAATAAATTGTGTCATACTGGAGAAGGAGGGATGGAAGCTAGAGAGGGGAAATGGACTTAGACTGAGAGGACAGAGTGTTGGTTATCTTTATATTTTGTGTGAACAAGCAGATTTTGAGATTAATAGAAGTTTAGGTTAGAGCTATGGTTAAGTTCTGAGTTTGGGTTATAATTTTGTGACTTAAAGGTCAGCACCTTGTCCTTGGCCTGGGTTCAAGCCATTAGCTGAGTTGGGGTGAAAGGGCCCTCTTCTAATACCCCCATCCCTACTCTCATTGAAAAAGACTGGTTCTATTCTAGATCAATCAACTCCCTTCTCTTGGTAGAAGCCAAAGCCCAAAAGGTCTCCTTAGGATCACACAGAATGCCAATTTCTTCCTCCTCTCCCAGCCACTTGCCTTGTGCTTACCCATGTGGCTACCCTGAAACATGAGTTTGGATTTAATATCTGGGCACTGAGCAAGGAGGACAACTCAGCACCCCTTCTTTTCTACCTTCCCGCAGCTGACTCTTCAGTTCCACCTTTTAGACACACAGAGGAAGTAGAGGCTGAGCGTAGGAAAAAGGCGTGAGGGAGTACGGGTGGTGATGCCACACGCCTGCCCTGCTAAGAGGGGATACCAGGACTGTGGAAAGGGAAACGGCCCCCAAAAGGGTCGCTCTTCCCCTTCCTCCTCTTCACAACCTCTCCTGCAGAAGCTAAGAACTGAAAAGTCTTTCTTTCATTCTGACTATTATCCTTCCTGCTTCTCTTCCAACTCTGTCACTCTCAGGAAAGATGCAGAGTGTAACAGTGGTCTTGGAAGTCCCTTACCCTTTGCGGCCCCCACTTTCTCTGCTTTGAGAAAAGCCAGAGCAAAATTGACCCAGTAGCTGTCAGGCAGAGGATATGATGAAAATGAATAGGCTGAAACCACAGCAAGAACCAAAGGCAGAGTTGAGGAAGGGCTTTCTGACCACAGATGGTGTGTGAGACGAGGAATATGTAACAGGAAGTTAGGGACCAGAGCATGACGACAGGAAGAAGCCTCTGCAGTCGAAGTTTCAGTACAGAAGCTTCTGGCTCAGAGCTCTTGGGTCAATCAGAGGCCCCTTCTGACACAAACTGGCTCATCTTTGCCTCCTCTCCCCAGCTGCTCCCTACCTCCATCTGTGTCAATGGCCTTTCTTCTTCCACCCCAGATTAGACACTCTAAGTATACCTGCACCCCAAGTCCAGAGCTCCACAACCAACCCCAGTTTTGGTGGCCCTGGTATGACCCTGAGAACTGAATTTCTTTTGCTTTCTCTTGGCCTCTGCCTGGGTGGTGTGAATAGTCACTAAAGCAGAACCTGGGGTACTTTAATGGTCAGAGTGACCAGAACTCAGGTAACCAACCATTTGAGTTGCCGGGGACTGAGAGGACTGGGACAAGAGACTTCCAATGTGAAAACTGAGAAAGTCCTGGGAAAACTGAGATGAGTTGGTCACCTTAGTGACCACATGTGAGTGCACATGGGCATCCCCTAAAAAGAATCTCATCCTACATCCACAGACTCAAAAGTGTCAGGATCCAGAATAGTTTTGAGAGATAGAAATAGAGAGATTCCAAAAGATGAGAGCTGGGAAGGATTGTGGAGGGCAGGTGAGGAACAGCTAGCAGTCTTGTGAAGAGTCAAGATGGCAGAGGAAAAAAAGGAGAAAGGAGAGGTGGCACCGCCCTGAAAAATTCTTCCTGTCCTCCACACATCCATACCATTCCTCATGCTCCCTCATCTCCAACCCCCAAACATCCCCTAGATGAGCAAGTGCCTGTTTCTGGGCTCCTTTTTGTGTCCGGTGACCTTTAGGAGGAGAGTTGTATTCAGAGAGGAAGATAAGTCTCAGACTCCCAGGGCCCTTAACCCCCTGTGCCAACCACAGGACAGTCAGGAAAACTTTCCTTTGAAATCCCGCAGACTGACTTTTGCCTTCTAGAGCCAGTTTCTTATCCCATCCCACCTCCCACTTGGCTCTTACAGACTCCAGAGAATGGATCCCATCCCCACCCCACATCCAAATGTCCATAACTTTTCTTCCTTTTCCTCTTTTTATTTCCAAAGTGGTTCTTCTATAAGCTGAAGAGGACAGGTCAAGATGCCACTGAAGGCTGGCATTGCACAGCTTTGGCCTGACCCTGCAAGGAAAACAGGTGGCTTCGGTATGACTCAGGTGTGCTAAACCACCAGAGGGAGCACACTTAAGCCGTTATGTAATGGCTGCCCAGTATCTTTCACGAAAGCTATTTGAAGCAAGCAGCTGTGGCACATGGGCACATGCCAACCTGCAAGGGCCGCCACCCCTCAAAATTCCCCGGTTTGGAGGAATTTGGGGCTGCCCCAGGTGTGTAATAATTCTGCTTAGACAGATCCAAACTGTCATCAGAAAAGGATTCCCAAATGCTCTGGAGTGGTTCCCTGGGTTCCGGAGGGAGATGCAAGGGTATAGAGAAAAGCAGGCCTGGTTGTAGGGTTTGGTGTCAAGGGTCCCAT
This sequence comes from Pteropus vampyrus, assembly GCF_000151845.1. Classification (NCBI taxonomy): domain Eukaryota; kingdom Metazoa; phylum Chordata; class Mammalia; order Chiroptera; family Pteropodidae; genus Pteropus; species Pteropus vampyrus. Next base: position 160,647 of record NW_011889517.1, on the reverse strand, counting down.
TCCTGACTGTCCTTCACTGCCCCACCCCCTGGATCTCCATCGCCTCCGCTCTGCCCCACTACTTTGAGCCGAGGGTTAGTTCGGAGCTCCATGGTCCCCTCCCTAGAGCGGCCGCCCCCTCGGGCCTCCCCGGAGCCCTCAAAGAGTCGTGTGAGGAAGCGGGGACCTGCGCGGGGCAGCAGATCCCCAGCAGTGAAGAGGTAGAGCACCGGGTTGACGCTGGAGCTGAAGAAGGCCAAAGCTGTAGTTCCAGCTCGTGCTGCCTGACCCGCGCCACCCAGCTTCGCCAGGGCCCCTTCGGGTGGAGCCAGCGCTGCCACCACCTGCACAATGTTGACTGCGTGGTAGGGGGCCCAGAGCAAGCCAAAGGCGAGCACGATGGCGCTCACCAGCCGGCCCACCCGCGTGCTGTTCCTCCTGGAGCCCCAGCGGGCACCCCGCAGCCAAGTCAACATCACACTGTAGCAGCCGAGCACGAGCCCAAAGGGCAGCACGAAGGCGGTCAGAGTTTCCAGGCTCAGGTGAACGGCGGCGTGGGCCCACGACGGGTGGCACAGCTGGCACACGTGGTCCTCCCAGAGGTGGCGGTAGACGGCGGCCGGGATGGCAAGTAACAGAGCGGCCAGCCAGATGGCAAGCAGCAGGCGGTGGGCCAGGGCCGTGCTACGCAGCCGAGGCACCAGGAAAGGGTGGGTGACCGCGAGGCAGCGCTGCAGGCTGAGCAGGCTGGTGAGCAGGACGCTGGCGTACATGCTGAGCGCGCACACGTAGTAGACAGCCTTGCAGCCCGCCTGGCCCAGCGGCCAAGCCTGCTTCACCAGGAAGGCTACAAAAAGCGGCGTGAGCAGCAGCACCGTGCCGTCCGCCAGCGCCAGGTGCAGCACCAGAGTGGCCGCCAGTGGTCGCCCCCGTGCAGGCCTCCAGCCCGCCAAACTCCACACTACGAAGGCATTTCCAGGCAGCCCCAGAAGCGCTGCCAACAGCAGGAAGACCACTCCTGTGGCCCGCGAGGTTGTCCAGGTCAGCAACGTCTGGTTCCCTGGGGGACGATAGCAGTCCAACATCCTTCTGTGCCTACAAGGAGCTGGAAAAGGCCATAGAGCACATTCAGGGGGTGGAGCGAAAGCCCACGGTTACCCCTGATGCCAGGTGAGAAGGGACTGTGCCTTCCCCCGCTTCCCTGCAGCCAGCCTCTCCTCTGCCTGGGAGCCTTCTCTTCCTCAAGGACCTCAGCCCCAACTCAAACACTATTTCTTGGAACCCAAATCCCCTGCTCTCAGTCAACTGACCTCCCCAGTCCCAACTCCCAGGCTGTCGCCATCTCCACCTCCACCCCTCTAGCCTGGCCTTCCTTCTAAGTGGTGGGGAATAAAGGTGCTTGGGTAGATTTACTTACCAGACGGGTGAGTGGGGACGGCGCCTCAAGGGGTCTGGGGAAGCTGAAAGGCAAAGCAACAGTGGGCAAGGCACCTACTCCGGTCCTGTGCCTGTCGGGTTTGTAGAGGGTGAGGTGGGAATGGGGAGGGACAAGATGAGGCCTTTCCTGGGACACCTCCCTCACTCCACTCCTTCCCATCACTAACACGTCTGGGCATGAGAGAGCATGCTTCCTGAGGAAACAGGATAAGCTGAAGGGGTGCAGAAAAAGTTCCCTGGTCATACAGGTAAAGGAATAGGGACACTGCTGAATCCTGACCCTGGTCCTGTTTCTGCGCTTATCCCTTCCCCTGCTCTGGTCCAACCCCCTCAACCCTATTGTCCTTCTGCTCTCTAGTCTTTCTGGCCTACACTCAGCGGAGAAGGCCCAAACTACTCAATCTCAGCTGCTCTATCTTTTCCTGTTTCTAGACTCCTGGCTCTGCTGAGCCTCCTTTTCTTTCAGCTTGGCACCTCCACTTCTCACCTTTTCCTTGGGCCCTGCCCCAATCATTCCACCCTCAGGGCTCTCACTGGACTGTCAATGACAGCTTTCAGTGTAAAGCATGGTGCTAAGTTTTGCAGGGAGTGAGGGTTACATGGAGGTGTAAGAGGTGTAAAATCTGGTTGAGGAGTCGACACAGCCATGAAGAGACCACATACTGGGCTGCACCAGGATACAAAACAAGAAAAAAAGGAAAGGGTACAGTGCTGGAGACATACTGAAAAGAAGACTTCGCTGTTTGGAGAAGTCAGGTAAAGCTTGGAAATGAAGAAATTTGAGAGGGACCTGGTAGACTGATAAAGTTGCGGGAAAGAGAAAGAAAGGCCTTTGCCCAGTCAACAGCCAGAACTCAGGGTTTTGGGAGCCAGGGCACCAGTATTGTCTTTGGTTCCCTCCAAAGCAGAGTCAAGGGCATGGGTACAGGTAATCCTGTATTTAAAAGATCAGCTTAGAAAGCAGATGCAAGAGCAGGGGAAGAGAGAGAAGAGGAGAGCCGATAGGAATGTGCTATTGAGCTCCTTCACTAAGCATCAGGAACCTCTGAGAAATGCACAGAGTTCCTTCCATAAAGATGAGGCATTAGCACTCCTATACAGACTTGCAGTCTATACTCTTCAGGGGGCTGACTGGACTGCCACAGCTTCCGACAAGACTCCTGGGCAACAAAGCAAAGAGATTTGCACTCATCTAAGTGGCTTATGGTCAGTGAGAGTCTGAGCTTCTACACAACTGTCCCTCACCATTGCTGCTGAAATTAGAGATGGGACACGGGGCACCAAAAGCTAAAGTCCAGATACTATCAAAGGACCCCACCCACCCCCACTTCGCATCATGCCCATTAAATGGTCAAAAGAGAAAGGTGAGAGAGACTGTGACTAATCCAGTGTGGCTGATGCAGGCAGTTCTGTTGAATGAAACTAGAGAAATGTTGAGCCAGCCACTCACCTAGACCACAAAGGAAAGAGCAGGAAAGCAGGAATGCCAGAGTCCTAGATAGGATCCTGGTGATCCATGGATCAGGACCCATCCTCTCCTCACACCCCACCCAGAGACACACTGCCTCCTCTTTCATTTCTCTAGGCCTGGCCCATTTTCTCATACTCGGTCTGACCTCCTTTTTTCTAAAGCTGCAGTGTATGGCTTTTTCAGTAGGTGGCAGCACGTACAGCACAAATCACACAAAATGCAGCTTCTATACTTAGAAATTTCCTCCACAGAAAGAACAACACCAGAGATCACATCCCATCCTCTTCCATAGTTATCATTTACCCTCATATCATACGCTGCCATCAGAGACACATCCATACAAAGCTCCCTTGGCTTTTGCTGAACAACTCTGGGCCTCAATCCTTCCTCCAGGACCCCATCTAGGCCCCTCCCCTTCCCCCTCCCCTTGAACTTTGTCCTTCTTACAGGCCAGGCAGGGGTCCAGAGTCCATGCTTGACTCATCCCCCACTTTACTGGGCTGAGGTCTCAGCTCCGTCACAGAAAACATCAGCACTTCAGCCCAGCACAGCGAAGAAGCACCCAACCCAGAACTCTGCTCCTCTTTCCCTCCACCATGGAGTACCTCTCTGCTCTGAACCCCAGCGGCCTGCTCAGGTGATTTCTAATCTTCCTCTCCACTCTCCAACTCTGGGGATAAGGGTAGGGCAACAAAACTCCATTCAGCCCCTAGGAAACTCATGAACCCATACCCCTTCCCCTCCCCATTCCTACTTTCCACAGTGGGCTTGTCCAGCTCCTGAACCTCGCCCCCCACTCCCACCCCAGGGTCGCTCCCACTCTCCCTAGGATACTCTAATCTGAAAACCTAGATCCCTCCCTCCCTTACTCTCCAGCTACCCTACCCCCATCATCCCTATCGCACTAAGCAAACCCCTCGTTCCTTTCTTCCCAACTACCAGGTCTGTATCTAATATGAGCTCCGAGTTTGGTCGTAGGGTCTGGATCTCAGCTCCACCACCCCAGCGACCTTTCCGAGTCTGTGATCACAAGCGGACCACCAGGAAAGGTCTGACAGCCGCCACCCTCCAGGAACTGCTAGACAAGGTGAGTGAGCCAAGTCCTTGGGTTCCTATTGCAGGGACAGCCAAGGAACTTGAGAAGAGTGAGAGCTTGGAATGGCCAGCAGAAAAGGCTCAGGTTACATGCTTGCCCCTCCCTCTGAGGACTAAAAGCAGGGGGGTGAGCTCAATGACCTCTGCTGCATTTGGGTCAATCTATTTTTTTCCACGGAGTGGGCTTTTCTTTGGGGATAGGGGAGGGAGAGTTGGAAGGATAGAATTCAGAAGTCAGTATAGAATAACAATTTGTGTGATCAATCTAGGTCAAATCCTGATTCTGCCATTTCTTAGTGTCAAATCTTGGGAAGTGATTTAACCAATCAAAACATCAATTTCTTCATCTATAAAAAGAGAATGATCACATACTTCCTAGGGTTGTTGAAAGGAGTAAAAGAGGATAATGTATGTAAAGTGCTACACAGATAGGGGGCACTAGTGAAGACTCAAAAAAAGTTGTCATTATTACTGAAAACAGTTCTGAAGAACTCTATGAGAGGGGGAGAGTGAGGTGGGACATTGGAGATAAGAGTCCATGTCAGGCCCCATCAGCATAATGCCTTATACCCCTAGCCTATGCCCATTCATGAAGGATGGACTTCAAGGGAACTTGACTAGCTTTTTAATTCCAAACCAAGAGTGACTTGGAGGGAAACAGGGGGAGATGACAATGACATGGTAGGAGCAAAGCAGGAGCAAATAGGAAAGAAGCTTAGCCCCTAGTGAGGGTCCCTCAACAACTAAAGAACTGAATGGATGGCAAAGCACCAAGAAGTAGAGTTAGGTTATCAACCAGTGTTTTGGGCCAACTAAGGAGGAAGAGGCATGGGACAAGCTCTGCCATTTCCCTCCTGCTTCTTGCCACTGGGCAGGCACTGGAGACCTTGCTGCTGAGTGGAGTGCTAACTCTGGTGCTAGAGGAGGATGGGACTGCCGTGGAGAGCGAGGACTTCTTCCAGCTGTTGGAGGATGACACATGCCTGATGGTGCTGGAGTCCGGGCAGAGCTGGAGTCCCAGCAGGGTGAGAGGCTGGTACTGGGGCTGCTATAGGCCACTGATCCTTTATATCTCTCCCAAGCCTCTTCTCTTGCCTGCCCTTGATCTTAGGGGCAGAGGTAATGAGAGAGGTGTGTTGTCAAGGACACCTTATAGTGGACAAACCATCCAAGCAAGGGTGGGTCGGTCCCAGTGCTGATGGGGATTAGTGGTGGATGTCAGTAGGTGAGGATCCATTGCAGTCATGGGGTACCCTACAGAGTGGGGTGCTGTTATATGGCCTGGGCCGGGAGAAACCGAAATACAGCAAGGACATCGCCAGAATCACCTTTGATATGTACAAGCAAAACCCTCGAGACCTCTTTGGGAGCCTGAACATCCAAGCCACATTCTACGGGCTCTACTCCATGAGTTGTGACATTCAAGGACTTGGTCCAAAGAAAGTACTCAGGTCAGAAACCAAAATGTTTTACTTCCCCCTTCCGACAGCTTCAGTCCCAAATTCCTTCTCCAGCGCTCACCTGCGCTCACCTTCCCTGTTAGCTCTGCCTTGTGCAGAGCCCCCACCCCCAGCTCTATGGCTTCCTCCCAGCCATCTGCCTGCCTCATCTCTGCCCTGCAGGGAGCTCCTCCGATGGACCTCCACACTGCTGCAAGGCCTGGGCCACATGTTGCTGGGAATTTCCTCCACCCTTCGCCATGTAGTGGAAGGGGCTGGGCAGTGGCAGCAGGGTCGCCTTCATCCCTACTAAGAACTCTGAACTTCTGCTCCTAGACTTATTCCAAGACACAGCTGTAAGGACTGTGACAGCATCAGGTTTGTAGACTGCAGACAGTACAGACTAGATAATTCACCTTGTTTCCCCATTGTCCTCTAACCCCATCAGCATTATGCCTTACACCCCTAGTGTATACCCATTCCTGAAGAACGCCGTCTCCTCCTAGCCATCTTTCCAGCCTCTCACCTACCCTGAAAGTCCGCAAGCCTGTCCCAGGCATCTTGATCCCACCCTGATTGCTGCTACATCTAGATGTCCTTACAGTCCTCCTGTCCCTGAGCTCTCCAGCCCTCTTGTATTTTACCTTGAGATCTCTATTTCTTTGTACTCTTCCCCTAAGAAAACCAAAGACATTTTCAATAAAAATATAAAAGTGTTTACTAATAAGACTTTTGACTCCAATTTAAACCAGGAAGGGGATAAAATAGATACTCCCTTTCCCCCTCCCCCATCAACACCCAGTCCCGGATCCCAAGGCCTCAGTCCTCAAGTATTGAGTTCAAAATCCGCCTCCGCTTGGCCACCGCCCCCTGCTGCTGTTCCCAAGCTTCTCGTCGCTTCAAGAAGGTAGTCAGGGCCACATTTCGAGCCACGTGGTGACCAAAAGGATCTTTTATCAGCTCCTGGTTCCGCTCCCCTGCAAAGAACAACATTCATGTTCAGTATCAATATGTGATCATTCACCCATGTTTAAAGAGACTCTACTTGGGTGAACGGTCCTCCATTTTCCCTGGACCCTGGGTCTGCCTCAGGATAGTGAACCCCCCACAATCCCAAAAACAGAAGCTGGGTGGAGGGGTAGGAGCACAAGGCTGCACAGAGGGGAAGGGAAGAGCAGACTGCTGAGCACCATGGCCAAAACCACCCTTTGCAATTGAAGTTTCCGCTGAATTTAAATCCACTCTCCAACCACCCAGCTATCTGAAGTGAGGGAATGGAAGGTCTGGAAAGGCCAAAGAGACATCCTGGTACTCACCCAGCTCGGCAGCAATTTCCTTCCGGGCCCCCAAGGCTGCTCCACCCCAGATGACATCTAGCACACGGCTGCCATGGCGACTGCAAGCCAGAGCCACATATTGTCCCTGCATTGAGACAAGCAAGGTAGGTCCCTCTAGGGCAATCCATGAAAGTGTGCTGGGGAGAGTAGTTGTGGGGTGCAGGGGAGTGAAGTTTCAGAAGTTTAGAGGCTGAGTTGAAAGAGCCTATAAACCACATATCCTCTCTCTGACTCTGAAGTCCTGGGGGAAGCTCATGTTCTCTACATGGATAATGGCAAAGGAATCAAAGCAGATACCAGAAGTCTAACCTTTAGGGTCTTCAGCACACGGCGGCGCTGCTTGCGCGTCACAGAGGGACTGGTCAGGATGGCATCAAGCACATGGGAACCAGAAGGGCTTTGGGCCAGAGTCAGAAGTTGTGGTCCTGTCAAGGCACCCAGACTTCGAAGTATAAGGCCAGGAGCAGAGAAATGTAATAGATGCTGGAGCAGTAGAGACCCAAGGACTGACACTTCCCCTAGGGCCCTGGCTGTGGCCATTTCAACCTGGGAGGACAGAGAAAGGATATTAGGAGGCAGTCACCAAACTGCCACCTCCTCTTGGATGAAGCCAGAGATCTCACCACCCTCACCTCAGTAATGAGAGGCTTCCTAAGCCCAGGGAGGCCCGGTTCCCAATCAGTCACTGGCTTGACCTCTCCCCTACCTCACCTGGTGCTCTGCAGGCACTGCCCCTTCCTCCTCTACTAGTCCATAGTACACCTCGTAAGCCATCAAAGTGGCAAAGAGAGGCACGCAGGCCACTTGCCGGGAAGAGGGCTCTGCACAGTGGAATGCCTAGAAGACAAAATATAATGAATCTGAGAACTACCTCATCTTTAACCCTGACTTTCTAGATAGGGGAAAGCATCAGGAACAGCAGGAATGCCAAACTCCACAAGAATGTAAGCTGCATGAGGACAGGATCTCATCAGCCCTGCTGTATCCCCAGCCTCTATACATGTAACAGGGGTCAAATAAAAATTTATTTCTTAAATAAACTTCGCTCTTTGTTCTGGGAGACAATTTTCACTCCAGGGCTATGAGATGGCTTTAGTTTCATTTTCCCGTATCTATGAACTCCCTGGGCATTAAATCTCTTGGGTCCAGAGATACAACTAAAGATTCAGTAAGTCCTAAGAGGAAGAATTTGAAGTAATATCCACTCACCTCTAACAACAGCTGCAGGACCTGGACTTGGTGGGTCCCAACTCTGCGGCAAGCCCCCACCAGGGCAACAACTACCCCTGGGTGACCCTGGGCCAGCACAGCTTCCAAGGCAGGGCTCAGCTCCTCAAACACGGAGGACAGCTGAAAGGGGGCATGGGATAAAAAAGTCTGTCATTCTAGTAACTATGGGCTGTTATTCGGACAAATCTTCCTGCCAAAAACAACTATAAATGCTAGATAAAACAAAAATCATTGCCAATATCAGGACTTTGGTTTGGCTGGATAAGAAAAGTCCAGGACAAGAGGGCAGTCTTAGAGGTATTGCCTCACATGGGGAGGGGACTTTAAATGGCCGTACTCTCAGAGTAAAGGAGAATTAGAATCAAACCTGCCCTTCCACCCTACCTCCCAATCTTTGAGATCCCAGAGAAGCATGCCTTGGCACTAAACAGCAAAAAAAGAGAAGTTATGGCAACAGTTCCAGCGTTCATGGATTGTAGCCAAGTACCCAGTCTGAGTGGGCTGTGGAACCTCAGGCTGCTAACCCGGTTTAAGCCAGTCTCATGCTGGTATTGGCACCCAAGAGAAGCCAAAGCAAATCCTTTCTGGGAAGAAACCCCCAGGAATAACTTTTCAAGAATAGCCAGCACACAGTCAGAAATACAGAGGCAGACACACAATAAAAATTAGGCCCAATATTCAAGAACAAACAGAAACCACAGAGTATAGAAACAGACCCAGCCAAGTTCCTAACTCACTAGCTCAGGTGTAGTGATAGCATCCAGTAAACGCTGCAAAGGGAAGTTGGCAATAGGATGTGCAGCGAGGATCTGCAGCTGCCCTTGGAAGTGATCCTCAAAGAGGCTCCAGAGCTTCGGAGGCTCCAACACCAGCAGCACCTGCTCCAGGAGTCTGGAGCTCGTCTGATCCCGCAGAAATAGCAGTAGGGGGCTGGGGACAAGGAGAGGTAGTCTTAACTCTACTTCACCCAAAATACCTATATGACCTCATTCATTTCACACAGCCCCATTAACCTTGGTCAATCCTGAGGCCCTGACCATACCTGCCATCTGCTGAGGAATTGCGGTTACTCAGGTAGCAAATCACAGCATTACAGAGGTGGGCACAAAACTGGGGAAGTTTGCGGTGTAAGATCTGTAAGGCCACTTGAAGGCAGAAGCTGGAGATCTTGTCAGTGATAAACACTGTGGGAAGAAAGCAGAAATAATAAAAGCAGCTTTCCCAAAATCCAGATGACCTATATAACCTTAAACCTCAAGTGACAAGGTACAAGGGGCTATAGACACAAAGGGTCTATAAAGGTCTATAGAGAGCCTTTGCAACATCAAACCAGATCAGGTTTGAAAAGGAGAGGAATAATACTGACCTAAATAAAGGCCTTGTTTGAAGATAATTGCCTCCAGAAAAGTAAGTCCTAGACCCTCTTATTTCTCTCCTTACCAGCAATATCCTTCAGAAAGCAGGAGCTCAGGTCCTGAAGGCAATTCAAGAAGGATTCAGGAACCTCAAAATCAGTTGGTTTACATTCTCGAGGTGGGGCCCTTTGTGTTTCTGAAGGAAGATCAAGAATATGTGCAGTGGTGAGATCACAAACTATCATCCAGGAGGGAGAAGAATTCCATTGATGAACAAAGATTCAGCTTAGAGATGCAGAACATTTCTTCTCATCTAGATGACTGAACTGAGACTACATTTCTATTTTAATTTTTTAAAGAAACTTCAACCAGCTTCCCCATGGTCCACTGGAGACAGTCCAAACTACTCAGCCAGGAACTCAAGGTGCTCCAAAATCAGGCCTCATCTAAATGCTCTAACCTTATTTGCCAGAGTTTTTTAAAATGTAGGTCACTGCCTGAGTGCACTATGAAATCATTTTAGTGGATCTCAACCAGCACCTTTTTAACAAAATACAACAGAATAAAATAAAAAAGGGATGAAAATTTCAGAGTGGGTTGCATGTAGTGAGGATATTATTTCCTGGAACTTTTGCTTGAATCCACCACACACACACACACACACACACACACAAATGTACATTAAGTCGTTTAGCTGGCCCCTAAACATGCCTATACATTCTCAACACTGGGCCTCTGTGCACACTTATCTTTGGTCTACTAAGCTCTGTCATAACTTCTCTGCTAATTATTCAAGGTCATGAAGAATTATTCTTCTGTTTACTCTCTCCCTCTGAACTTCCTAAACCCTCCTTTTCTCTAGATCCACTTCCTTCTCTTGTAATACTTACCAGGTGACTGGGAGCCACGATGTCTGGCTCTCTCAGACTCCAGAAGAGTCCCTCCTAACACCTGCAGCAGAGTTCTGACCACGAAGCTGCTATGTGTGTCTCCACAGTAGAAAAGAAAATCATCACACACCTCAGAGGCTAGTCCTTGGACCAGCTCCTCCAGGGTCTCCAAGGAACCTTTCTTCCCATCCTCCTCCTCCTCCACCTCCTCATTTTCTGCACGGCTCCCTAGCAATCGAGGCAGCTGTAACAAAGCACTTTGCAATACATGGACCCCGCTTCGATGACAGGCCACAAAGCGCAAGTTGGAACGCAGAGCTGCCCACACCCGACACAGAGGTTTCAGGGGACTGAACCCCAACAGTTCCTGCAGCATCTCACTGCCAGTCCTGTGTGTGGCCAAGGCTATGGCCTGAGCCTCCGCTTCTTTCAAAACATTGTGCACCATCAGCTCTGGAAAGACAATGAAAGAAATATTTTAGAGAGACTGAGAGGAAGATAAGGTTATGTTTCATCACTGAACCAAGGGTCTGAGAGTGAGGAAGAGGATACGGGAGATGAAACTAAGTCTCCACGCCCTGGGAATCTACGAAAATTTCCTTGCCTGACCTGGATTTTATGCCCGAGTTCCTCTCTTGGTCCCACTCTGAAAGTGCTCCCTACCTCGTTCTTCTCCAGTCTCCGGGGCCTCTTTCAGCGCGGACAGCGCCCGGCGGAAATACCCCAGCGCTTCGGAGCTTAGGTGAAGGGGCGCATCTAGAGCCGGCTCCGAGCGCCCGTCCGGAGGAGGGCAGGGTTGTCGCTGGCGGCCTGATGCGGGGCGCCCTGACCCCCTGGCCCCACGCCCCGGTTTGCCGCCAGCCGGGAACCGGCGCCGGTCCTTATGGGGGGAGCGCGGCCCCAGCCCCATGGGTACTTCAGGCCCTCTCCGACGGCGAAAGCTCCCTTCTCCGCAGCGGGACAGCACTCAGCCAGGTGTGGGCCGGCTCCCTACGGAGTCAGAAGCGCCGGCACGCTCAGGACGCAGCTTCTACGTCAAAGTCCCGCGACGGCCCCCGGCCTGGCTGGAGTGGGTGTGTCCCCAGGTCGCCCCGCCTCCACGTGCCAGAACCGCTCCCGACCGGAACTGCTTCCGACCAAACCGTCCGCTCCCTGACCATCCCCTCCACGCCGCCCGCTGAAACCCAGCCAGAGCGCGTACTTGCACCCCGCCCCGTACTCTGACTCAGCAGTAGTCACCTCGTCCCGCCCGTGGAGCCGGAAAGTTCGCGATTCCGATAGCTTTGCGAGCGAGGTGGAGAGGGGACTTCAGAGACAGCATAGGTGGCAAGTAAAGGTTGCGAGCTCATCCCACTTGGGGCTCAGGTCCCTGGACCTTGGCTCACCCCGGAACCAGAAGCCGCGCCAAAGGGCGCGGCGAGACTGGGCCAGATAGCCCAAGACTGCGTGGGCGCGCCGCGAGGACTGTCGCGCGAGACTCTCCCACCCAGCCAGGCCCACTCAGAGAGTCCCAGTCGGTGCCCCTCCGTGGACAGGCCCACCCCTTCTCTACTCTTAGGCCTCCCGAAAGTGACAGCTGCCTTTTCTGCGGCCTGTACCCAGTTGTCCCCCTCTGAAACTTCTCTCCCCTTAAAGGATCCCAGCCATGGTTCCCCCTCCTTCCACTATCAGGGTCCTCTTTCACATACACATTCTGCGGGCTTCCTTCATAACAAATCTTTGCTTCCGCAGATTTCACCCCTTTGCTTGTGAGTCATGGCAGCTCCCATGAAGAGCCAAGTGTGCGTGGTGACTGGTGCTTCCAGAGGTATTGGCCGTGGCATCGCCTTACAGCTCTGCCAAGCAGGTGCCACAGTTTACGTGACTGGCCGACATCTGGACACACTGCGGGCCACTCCTCAGGATGTGAGTGCTTCCTCTGGGACCACAGGACCAGAAACCACCTGAGAGACCCCTTTCTATTAACCACTCCTCCCAACCCCTTACCTGAAACTATAATATTCCTCAACAAAACGTGAATATTTATTTACTCAAAATGTGATAAATGAACTCCATCAGTAACTTCAGATCAGGTCAAATTTGCCACCAAGGTGAGTTTTATGAATAACTTTTTGTTTGAGAGCTTCAGGGATTTTGGAATTGCAACTAAAGAGTTGTGGACCTGTGATTTCCTCTATTTTAGACTAGACTTTATTGAACCACACATTTTTACTTGACTTTTCTACTGGTTTTCAGTTAAATAAATACTTAGGTACATTTGATTTGCTAGGCACTGGGTGAAGCACTGGGGTTACAAAGATTAATAAGATATAACTTCTGCTCCTAAAAGCTAGAGTCTAGCAGGAAGTCAGAAGCAGAAATGATTCCTTTCAATGTAATGTGAATATGGTAAGTGATAAGAGGTGAATGTGCACAGAATGCTCTGGGAGCTCAGGGTGGGCATCGAGATGATATGGAGTGGTTAGGGAAAGCATTCTGGAGGAAGTGGTTCTTGAACTCAGTCTCAAAAAGTAAGAGGTCAAAGTAGCTAGAACAACCATCTCAGCAAAGGGAACTTCAGAAGCAGACGGACAATGGTGAAAGAGTGTGGATATTGTGAGAATTCCAGAGCATATAGGTATGAGACAGGAGTGAGAGACTGGAGAGGAAAAAGAGAATGGGTCTTTGAAGACCCTGGTGGAGAACTTTGGCTTTATTCTCTAAAAGATGGTGATCCCATTGGAAGATTTTAAACAATACATACTGGATAGAATATGAATAATTAAGGCAAAAAGACTGAAGGTCAGATGAGAAGTTAGGAGGCAAGGAAGTAAGAGGGTGGGACTAGAGAATGGAGCTGGAGAATAGGCTTGTTGTTGAGTAAGTTACTCTTCCTCTGAAGTTAGAGGATAGGGCACATTTGTAGAGGCCGAGGCAAAATGGAAAGTAAAAATAGTTTATGCCTGAGAGCTTTGATTTCATTACCAGGCAAGAGCACAGTTGGAGTAAGGGTAAGAGGGCTGAGATTGAGTAGGTGTTCCACATGAGTGGTGAAGGGTGGGAGTTAAGGGCATGTGAGATGGAAGTGACCAAGGACAAGGAAAAAAGATCAGCCTCTATGCCTTATTTGTCCCTTACTCCCCACGTGTAGTACAATGCCTTGCATATGGTAGGCTTCAGTAAATGTTTGTATATTTTAAACCTGAGATTCCCAATGCACCTTGCTCTTTAATGGGAGGATCTAGCACTTCTCCAGTTCCTCACACAGACATCAGAGGGAGGTATTGCCAACCATGTTTCCTCAGCCAACTTTGATTCTTCTGATGGCCTTCTCGCCTCCCAATCTGGGTATAGAGGGCCTGCATTATGTCTTACACTCATGTGCAACTGTGAGCTAATATCCCGTCTGTCCCTCTCCAGGCACAATCCCGAGGGGGGCGGTGTATACCTGTGGTGTGCGATTCAAGCCAGGAGAGTGAAGTGCGAAGCCTCTTTGAGCAGGTGGCTCGAGAACAGGGGCGTCTGGATGTGCTGGTCAACAATGCCTATGCAGGGGTCCAGGTATTCTTAGAACTTTGATCCCAGCTCCACACTCCTGACCTCCCCTTCTGACCACTGAGTCCTCATCCCTGCTCATTGTCCCTTCCATTATCCAGCCTCTCATACCTTCCAGCTTTCAGACCATCCAATTCATTACTATACCTGTGCTTTCCAGGCAATCCTGAACAACACTAATAAAGCATTCTGGGAAACACCTGCCTCCTTCTGGGATGATATCAACAATGTTGGACTCAGGTGGGTGTTCCCCTTGCCCTGCTGGAGGGACCTGGGCTCCCATCACTCACTTAGCCAGGCTGAGGGCCCAGATCTTTCCCCATATGTCCTTTCTTTTTCTCTATGACCCGCCATCCCTTTCTTCTCCCTTCTATCCCATGTGCCCCTTTTACCTCTGGAAAAGTTCCATACAGATGAATCTATAACGGGAACGTCAACTTTTGTCTTGTTTCTGTCAGTAATTTTCATCTGACCTTTCCCTTGGCCTCTCTCCCACCTCACTCTCTGCCCATCCAAATGCATGACCTAGAAGGGAACCTCCTCCCCTCAGTAATGCACACCCCCCCATAGCTGATATTTCCAAAAATGATTAGAGGAAGAAATTGTTTTAGATCAAAAGGTCAATAAAAAACAGTGCATGCCTGTCATCTTAGCTTCCACATCCTTGCTCCAGACCCAAAGGCCAAGCACTCCCAGGTCAGAGTTAGGAGGGCAGGGATGTCACAAGGTTACATGTACATCTGGCACAGGAGTGAGACGAAACACAGCACTTAGAGTTCTCCCAGTATGATATGCACTAGTTTCATCTGTGTCTATTATTATTATTGGAACTATGGTACACTCTCAGAAACTACATTCCTTGGATGTGATCAGACACCTGTGGGAGTAACCAAGATATTATCTACAAATCCGTGACTAAAGAGTACTCACAGCTTCTAGTGGCAATCCCAAGAAAGCATGATTAGAATCCAATTGTGATTTCCAAAGTGGAAGAAAGACTGTGAGGAAAGAGGGGAATGGTTAGCCAAGAAGCAAGAAAAGAAAACCCAAACAACTGGAAATAGGCAGGGCCCATATCCTTAGACCTCCAGAGAGAGGAGCCTTTCACACTCATCTCTTGTTGGTCAGGGTTTTGAGCCTGTGAGGCAATGGCCCAGACCCTGGCCCCTGAGCCCCGATGAATTCTCAGAGGTAAATGCCACTTTATGAGCCTCTTGGAAGCTCACCAACACCTCCTCTCACTTCCCCCACACACATTCACATACACATTTACTGTGCCTTTCCTCTGCATTATCTTAGGTGGGGCTTCCTTTTGAAGCTGTAACTCTACTTGTTTTCATTTGGAGGGTCCTGTTTCCCGTGCAAAAGAAAATATTTTTCTGGTTACCAAGTCTGTGTGTATTATGAAAAAATGTGAAAATCAATATGATTTTATTCCCCTCATTGCTACTCCTTCCTCCCTTGACCGAAATATAGCAACTATTGATAGTCTAATATATATTTTACCATTCTTTTAAATATTTGACTTGAGAGAGGTACCATAATATATTTATCTAATTCCTTATCTATTGCAGTAGTGGAATTCTTGGAAAAAATATGTACTTCTTAAAGATTTAATAAACATTATCAAACTGTCCTCCAAAAAGACCCCACCGATTTATAAACTCGTGACAGCGAGGGAGATATCTGTTTCCCCATGTCCTCAACTGTGCTACACAATATCAGGCCACTCAGTCAGGCAAGCTTTGCCACTCTGACAGGCCATAGATATCTGAAGGTGGTTTTAATTCATACTTCTTTCTTATTTGTGAAGTTGAGCTTTTTATTTATTCATTTATTGGCTCTTTAGTCTTTTGCAAGTTGTGTTATTGTTATTCTTTTCACATCAATTTATAAGAGATCTTTGTGCGATGGATTCCTTTGTTATATGTTTTACAAATATTTTTCCCAATTTATTATTCATTTTTTGCATGCACGTTCTCCCCGGCTCTGTCTATACACATAAACATCTATAGATGTATGTATTTGTACATTGATATATACATATGTCAAATCCGTCAGTCTTTTAATGGTTTCTATTTTGGTGTGTTGCTAAGACTAGCCCTCCCCACCTCAAGTTTGTGAATACATTGTCATAGCTTTCTTTTAGTGCTTTTGTGCATTTTTTATATTCAAATATTATATCCTTTTGGAATGCATTTTGAAATAATAAGTGAGGTAGAGGGCTAATCCCACTAACCGAATAACGGGCCAGTTGTCCCAAGTCTATTTACTGAATGGTCCCTCTTTTCCTGTTGATTTGAAATGTACCCATTATAATTCACTGAATTATCATTTACATTTGGATCTAATTATTAACTATTTTTGTTTCATTAACTATGTGTGTATTGTTACACTAGTACTGCATTTTAACTATTATGTCATTGTACATTTTAAGGTGGGGTGGCAGGGTTGGGGTTCCATATCCCCCTTGCCCACAAGATATTGCTCTTCCTTTTTCAGAATATTCATAGCTATTCTCACATCCTCCAAAAGTCTTATTGAGATGTAACTCAAATTGACTAAATCTATAGATCAATTAAGGTAGAACTGATGTTTTACATGTTGATTCTTCTGAACAAATTATGTCTGTCCTTGTTCTTTTGTATTAGAATTTTATAGTTTTCCGTGTAGATCTCATATATTTCTTTTTTTTTTTTTCCCGAGCTATTTTAGGTTTGTTGTTTTATTATGACGAGCTCCTTTCTTCCATAACATCTTCTAGAGAGTGCCATTTCTTATCCTTTGGTGGTTAATTTTACCAGTTCAGAATGTGGTCTCCAGCCCTGATTCTCCAGGTCTGCAGGGCCACCATGCCGCCCTCTCCTGACTGACTGTTGCCGCTAGAGGGCAGAGGAAGCTGCCGAGGCTACAGCACCCAGGCCAGCACTGAATGCGGTCCATTCCTTCCTTGCCCTACCTTCTAGAGGCCACTACTTGTGCTCGGTCTATGGGGCACGGCTGATGGTACCAGCTGGCCGGGGGCTCATCGTGGTCATCTCCTCCATTGGGGGGCTGAAATATCTAGCCAATGTCCCCTACGGCGTCGGTAAAGCTGCGGTGAGGACTCGGTGTGGCACCGGGGTTGGGGAGCTATAGGACAGTGATGGTACCCACAGCTTAGGAGGTAAATCCTAGCGATCAGAGTAGTAAGGCCAACTGGTCATCACCTCTTCCACTTCCCCTCCGTGGACAGCTCCTTTGCCTGGGCGCCTCTCAGCTGGCCAGAATAGGCAGTGCACTGGGGAATGTGGACAGCTGAGAGAGGGTGCCTGGGAAGGGCAGGAGACTGGGAAATCCTCAGCAGGAGCAGGGAGGACAGAGGAAGAAGGTGACATAGCCAGGTACCCTGGCTCTCACCCTGCCTCCTGTCCCTCTACAGTGCGACAGGTTGGCTGCTGACTGTGCCCTCGAGCTGCGGCGTCATGGGGTCAGCTACGTGTCTCTTTGGCCAGGATTGGTGCAAACAGAACTGCTGAAGGACTATTTGAGGAACAATGACAATGCTGAAGATTCTCTGCTTAAGCAGGTTGGCAAGGAGTTAGCGAAGATCTCAAAGAATGCAAAGAAATCATCCTCTCCATCCTCAATGTCAAGACAGTTAACAACAATAAGTAGTAAATACCCAGGTGCTTACCATGGCAGGTGTGGGGCTCAGCACTGTACACACGTTACGTACTTTAATTGTGTAAGGGAGATAGTGTCTCCATTTTACAGATAGCAGAACTGAGACCCGGAGAGGTTAAGAAACTTACTCAAGGTCACAGATGCCATAAGTGGAAAGGCTGCCCAGCTCTAAAGCCTATGCTCTTGACCCTCACACGGCACTAACCTAGAAAGTCCAGACATAGTTGTCTTCCCCAGATCCTTTCACTTAAGAAAGGCAGTGGGTCATGGTGCTAGGGTACAAGGCTTACCCGGTTGTGAGAAAGAGTGGCTCCAGCACCTTCCACGATGCTGAGTCCTGCAAGTGCAGTAATGAGGGCCTTCTAGAATAGAAGCTGAAAGCAGGGAAGAGACTTGGGCAGTTCTCTGGGAAATTAATCCTTCACCTCTCTGTTCCTGTGTTTCAACTTGAATTTCAGTTCTCGTCTGCGGAGACCACAGAAATGAGCGGCAAATGTGTGGTGGCTTTGGCAACAGGTGAAGAGGTTGGGGGCAGCTGGTAACAAGAAAGGGCCTAGAGGATCTGCAGGGTGGTGGCAGCCAGTTTGGGGTCCTGGCTCAGGGGGTGGTTGAAGAATAAACTCTTCTTTTCTCTGGGTTCTGGAGACCCAAAAGGTCAGAATTCCCAGTGTGAGGTTTGGGAACTTTAGGAACTAGTTCCTAGGAGGTGTGGCCAGAAGCTAGAGGCCCAGGAACCCTCCTAGGAACAGAGAGAAATAATTCTGGGCTCCTGGGCCTGTCTCAGTGGTGCCCAGTCCCATTGGGCCCAAACCTTGTCACCCTGCACTAGTCCTATGCCATCTCAGCTATATATGTGCCCACAGACCCCAATATCTTGAGCCTGAGTGGAAAGGTACTGCCATCCTGTGACCTTGCTCGACGCTACGGCCTTCGGGATGTGGATGGTGAGAGCTCTCTTCCTTCTGTTTCCTGCTCACTCCTCCTCCCTCACTTTCTTCCCTGTTCCTTCCTCCCTCACATCCTACTCAGTCTTCAGCCAAGGGGGAGGTGTCCAAGGAGTGGGAAATGAGGGTCTAAATCCCCCTTCTCTTCTTGTTGCCCACAGGCCGCCCCGTCTGGGACTATTTGTCTTTGAGCTCTGTTATCTCCCACGCCTCTAGCCTGGGCTGGCTGGCCTCCTACTTGCCTGGCTTCCTTCGTATGCCCAAGTGGGTTATGACTCTCTACACTAGCAAGTTCTAACATTCTTGGCCTGATGTCACCACCCTGCTTGTCTTTTCAGTTGGCCTGGGTGGTTGGGCCTGTCTTAGTGGAACAAGGCAGCCTTTCCCGCCTTGCCCTTGATTCAAAGAGAAAGACTCTGCTACGTGTCCTGGGTAGGTCCTGGGGACCCTGTAGATCCTTATTTGTGCCTTGGTTTTCCTTACCCCTACATTTTACTTTTTGCCTTCCTATCGAAAAATGCTCTGAGTACTAATAAAGGTCTCATTTCTCCTTCAGGGCATTTTTTGAGTGCTGATTCTATGCTGGGCCAAGTGTTAAGTACTTGAGAGAAGTACTGAGATATGCAAAATGTTTGTGTTCTCAAGGAGCTCCATTCCTAGGACAAGGGCCCTTTCCTCCAGAGCTGTTCCTGCTCTTCCTTGGAGAGTTGCCCATCTTGGGGGCACCTGCCCTTCACCGTAAGGCCTGTTTCTCATACCCCAGCTGAGAAGCAGGGCCCCTCCACAACCTAAAGCAGGCACCCCTCAGTCTCACACTGCTTTCCCACCCCCTCATTCCACCGTCACTTCAGGGATGCCTGCTGCCTTCCAGCTGGGCCTGTTCTCTGGGTGAGGCTCGATAGAGTGAGGGTACTGTCTTTGGTGTTGATTTCCTGGAATTTGGGAAGAAAGTACTACCTGAATGCAAGTGAGGGGCAGAGGAATAACTGATGGCACTGACACACTCTCATCTTTCCTCTCAGGATGACACCACCAGAATTACTTTCTGAATTGTAAGAACCCTTTAGGGCTGCATTGTCTGCTCTGGAGGCAAGGCAACAGGGTGTGTTTCAAAAAGGAGCTGAGGACCAATCTTGGGGAGCCTTCCAGCCAGTAGCCTAGATGGTCATTGAGGTAATGAGATGGCTGTTGTAAATCAGAGGGGCAGAGACCATTTCTAGTCTTCAAAAAAGGCCAGGAGAGAGCTGAGGCTTCTTAAGGCTTCCCACAGTGTCTGTAGCAGCTGTGATATTCTTGTGGCTTTCTGGGGACAGCCCTGGTACTGTTCCCTTGGTGTACTGGGATGGCTCACTGGCTTGTGAGAGCTGATTATGCACAGTTCTACCAACTCTGTGGTCAGTGGCTTCTTGTTGGTTGCTTGGAGTCAGCCAGTGAGAGTGTATATACTGAAAGTCAAATAACACTACCAATCAGGGCTTTTTTTTTAGAGAGCCGGCTTATCAGCACATGACTGAGACTGTGTACCTAAACTCCCATTTAGATCACAGTGATCAGATTTCCTCACCACTCTCTTACCTCCCTCCACTCACTACCCTAAATTTCTGTTATTCCCCAAGGTTGGTGAGGGGCAGAGGCTGCTGCCTATATTCTATAAGAAGAAGAATGAGGGCCTCAGGATCTCCTCCAGACTTCCACAGCCACCATTAAAAGCCATCAGTGGAACAAATCCTTGGGTGATGGCCCTGTCTCCTAAAGGCCACAAAGAATTATGGGAAGAACATGGGCTTCAGAGTCATCCAAATCTGTATGATAATCTGACTCCACCACTTACGGAATTTAATGAAATAACATATATAAAGCACCAAGCAATAAGTAGCTATTAAAATGATCAGTTCCCTCTCTCAACAAATATTTAAGAGCATCCCTGGCACCAGGCAATTTTCTTGAGAGAGCAGAGAAGACAGCAGACCGGACCCTGCCCACAAAGGACTTTGAAGATCTTAGACATCATCTAGACCTTCCATTTAGTAAAAGAAGTAAGCAAGCCGGGCCTCCAAGAGTCCACACCACACAGGGTTAGGCCTTGAGTTTCTGGTGTCCCAAGAAACCAGAAGGAACAGTGTTCTTTACAGTCTGCTTCCCTCCAACAAGATTTAATTAATCTTAGCAACATAAGCAGTACAGTACAGAGCTCTGAGAGAAAGAAGCAGGAACAGTGAATTTTGATCGGAGGCAGAAGAGATTCAAGACTGAGAAGCCCAATGGTAGAGAGTCTTAGGACATTTGGGGGATCAATACTTATCCAAAAACACTTATTTAATGCCTACTCTGTGCCCAGCACCATGCTAGGTATCAGGGGAGACCAGTTAAATTTGGTAAGATGAGTCCTATAGGAAGTTTACCCTGAAAATACAGGAGGAAGCAACTAGCTCCATTAGGAAATGGAAGGAGGTGATATTGCCCAGAGACTTAAAGAATGAGGTAAGACGAGGAGAGAGGAGGTTTAATTTTTTTTTAATTTAAAAAAAAAAAGACAGCTACAAAGATATGAAAGTGTGGCAGAACAACTAGAGGTTTGGTGTAGCTTAAATGTAGATGTGATATGAAATAGATTTCCAGAGAGAAAGATGAGTAAAGATAGATGATTGAAACTTAAATGTAGGCAATAGGTTTCTACTGAAGGTTCATCGTATATGCTGAGTGACATACTATTAAGGAAGGGCTCCCAGGGAGGCCAATAGGTGGGTGGTGGGGTAGAAGAAGCAAGCTATCCTCCCAAACAGTTCTGGAGTGTAAGGCCTCAGGGTAGCCCCAGCCTGGGACCTTCACATGTTATACTGTGGCCAGGGGTAAAGCAGCTTCATTAGGCCAAGGGCAATCCTCCAAGAAAAGCCAAATGTGTCAACCTTGAAAGCACACCGAAGGGGGTGTCATGCACAAAAATGGAAAAAGGCATCCCAGAGGATGTGGTCAGAGCACTTAAGCAGGACTTGAGTTTTAGGAAGCTCACTGGGACTTAGATATGGGGAGGATATAGGCAGCAGCCTCTGCCCCTCACCAACTCTATCCAGGATGTGATGGCAGTGGAGATGTGGGCTGGGGAGAGATGATAGGAGGCAGTCAACAGACTGGAGACCTGTGGAAAGGGAGGAGGGGCTAGCGCGGGACTACTGTGGTGTTACCACTGGCATGGGGGGACCATGAAACCAACAGCAGGCACAGAGAAAGAAAGAATGTGCCTGAACTGGGAAGGAAGTGCCAGCTTGCCTGAGGGTAGCCCTGGTGGGACTCCGAGATGCAGCCCCAACTCCCTCTGGTTTTGCCGATTCCCAAAATGTGGTTAATCTCCCAAAGGAGCCCAGGGAGGGATGGAGAAGAGATTTTTTATTTGCATTTTTATTTATATTTTTAAAAGGTAACATATTTGTGTGTCTAAGAATCCAAAGGTATAGAAAGGTATACAGTGAAAAGTCCCCTCCTGTCCCTGCCCTCGAGTGCCCCTTCCCCAACTCAGAGGCAGCCAGTGCTACCCAGTTCTTGGGTAACCACAGAGAGAGCCCAGGCCTGTACAAGCAAATGTACAGGGGTTATATTTTCCAGTCTCTGAGGCCTGTTCTGGCCCTTGTGTCCTACACTTCTAAGCTAGGAGCAGCCCTGGCACAGAGGCCCCACCCCTTCCCAGGTGCTTATGCAGCTGTTCCCATCACCAGAAACTCCCCTACCCTGCCAGCAAGGAGGGTAAGAGCAGTGGTTACTGACGACTCAAGGAATGGAGAGTAACAGCCACAGAGAAGGGGTGTGAATGCCAAGCAGCCCAGCCTGAGTGGCCCAGCCTGAGTGGCCCAGCCTGGTCCTGGCCGCCTCACAGAGGAGAACCCACACTGTGACAGTGAGATGCATATCACACCTGAAGTGGGATTCCTCTTTCCAGAGCAGCCGCCCAAGGGTTACGGGTTCTGAAATGAGGCTGACTGCGAAGCCTTTGATCCCAGGTTGTCCCCACAGATGTGAGCTCTGAC
This sequence comes from Pteropus vampyrus, assembly GCF_000151845.1. Classification (NCBI taxonomy): domain Eukaryota; kingdom Metazoa; phylum Chordata; class Mammalia; order Chiroptera; family Pteropodidae; genus Pteropus; species Pteropus vampyrus. The sequence goes on along the minus strand of NW_011889517.1, from coordinate 138,251 downwards.
CAACTGGCCGACAAGAAACAGGAAGGTGATGGAAGCAGGTCTGGACCGAGGGGTCTCAGATTCCAGATTTCGGGACAAGTCACTGAGGAGCATTTCCCATTGGCTCCTGAAAGTCCCTCTGGGTGATGTGACAGTGGGGTGGAGATTTAAGCATAGGGAATGAGGAGCGCAATTTATAAATCAAAGTGAGGTGATTAGGCCCAGACCTTCCCTTTTCTCTTCCTCATACTGGCTCCTATGCACCATGGCCCTCAAAGGCGTTTACACTGTCTCTGAGATATTAAGTGAGGTCCCTTCAGCTCCTTAGCCTCCCCATCCCTGGGAAGGGCCCCCACCATATCCACAGAAGTCACTTTGCCACAGCCTGCCCCCATCCTGTCTTGTCTCTCATCCTCATCCCCCAGGTTAGTCCACCCCTCCACAAAGGTCCTCATCCCTGGACCCTTCTGCCTGTGTCCTCTCTTAGGCCTCCCCTCTTTCCACTATTCCTCCTGGCCCCTGGGGCCCACCCTCACCTGCCCTCTGGCCCCACCCCTCCATATGATCTTCTCTCTATCCTTCCATCTCCCATTTGGGTGCTCTTTGTTGCTGCCTCCTGCTGTGCCTTTGGCAAGGCAGGGTGGACAGGCACAGGCTAGCCTTATAAGACAAGAATCCAGCTCTCTGTGTTTTCAATTATCATCATGAAACAATTAGACAACCACAGTGAAACCCAGGGTGGGGACTCAGAGGAACAGGAGAGGTCAGTGCAGCCTGGCTGCTACCCAGGTCACACATAACTCTTGTTATGTGAGTAACATTCTTATCCCTGCCTTTCTCTGCAAAAACTCACCTGTGTCAGTTCCTGCTTCCGGGAAACTAAGTAACATTCTTATCCCTGCCTTTCTCTGCAAAAACTCACCTGTGTCAGTTCCTGCTTCCGGGAAACTAAGGGCATCCTAGCCCATCTCAGTGCCCAGAGTAGCTTCCTCAGAGCAAGGTCAACATGTCATAGGGCCTGCCTGGACTTGTGTGCCAGAGAGGGGAGGAACTGAAAGCCACTTGTGCTTAACTTGATAATGGGGAATCTGGGAGAGTAAAGGATCCTTCTCTTGGAAGCTCTTAGAAATGGAGAAGCCTGTGGAATTCTGGGAAGGAGGCAGCGGGAGGAAGTGGGATCAGTTTTCTGCAATTTCTGTTAGCAAGTACAAGCACATATGCCCCTATCCTTGGCTCCCTGTTTCTTGGAGAAGTAGTCCCAGAAGAAATAAGCAAAGCTGGAATTTCACAAGCAGACAGTGCCCAGCATCCCCGAGGGGCTTGTGCAAGAAGCAAAGGTGACTTGGCTGCGGGCTTTTGCCAGCACTTTAACACGGCTGAGCCTGCTAGAGACTCTCGATGTTGCAGAGCTGAGAGAATTAGTGTTTACTGGGCACCAGCAATGACCTAAACACCCTGCATTATTATTTTTGGCAGAGAGGTTTGGGGATTGGGCAAAGAGGTGAAAGCATTCTTAAGTTTACTCAGCCCGAGACTCCTGGGCAAATTCAGATTTGCCCTTCTCTCAACTTGACCACATGTCCTTTCCTCTGCACCTTTGCTTGAGCTTTTCTGGTCCCTGGAGTGCCACCTACGTACCCCACCCAGCCCCATTTCTATCTGACAGAATTCTTCCCACAAGCCTCATCTCAACTTCCTAGAAACTTCGGGTTTCTTCTGCCATTGCTCTTGCCCCTTCTAGTAACCTGTGATATTCACTTGCCTCTTGACTGGTATTAGAGCCATAGGTATCCTCATCTGATCCCCTAGACAAGGTTGACAATCCCCTCCCCCCTTTCATAGGCTGGGTCTTGGGCCCTTCACCCCCGCCCCCCAACCCCAAACACACATTCATAAAACCTTCGAACCCTGCACATAGAACAGAACAGTGCCCGGAGTGTCCATACCACCCAGAGTGTGGCTGAGCTCAGAGGGACCCATGGGTCAGGGCCACTCCCTCCCCCGCTGGAGGCAGATGGGCTGGGCCAGCCTGCAGGTATCTGTGCCGCAGGACTAGGACTCCTGCCCTCTAGTATTTCTCAGTCCTTGATGTCATCTCTTCCTGCCATACCTCAGTTCTAGCCACCCTTATCAGGGGCCTGGGGTCTGGGAGAAGACTGCCCAGAAGGGCTGCCAGCTGATGGGGCATGGAAAGTGTGGCTGGGGCTGGTGGCCTCTGTGGGGAAAGGCCCTGGCAAGGCTGGCCAACCCTCAGCAAGCTCCCTGAACCTTAACTCCAGGTGCTCCCTTCCCCAACCCTCCCCTCAGAACTCCAGCCTGAGTCATGATTGGATGCAAAGGGTACATGGGGATATAGTGTTGCTCCTCTTGGCAATTCCAGGTGTTCTCCTTTTTTGCTAATTTTGAGGTTCCACCCTATCCTCTATCTACTCTCTCTCCACCTCACCCCAGCGTTGAGGCCTGGAGCGCAGCCACCTCTGACCACTCCTTCCCACCTCACCCCAATCTCCCTGCCCTAGGATCTAAGAGTCCCCAGCTTTCTCACCTAATCCCCACGCCAGCCCAGTGGGGTGCAGCATGTCTTTCTCTGGCCTCCATGACTCACCATTCATTCATCCACTCATTCATTCTTTTCCAGGATACCCGAACATTACCACCACCAACAACTACATTATCTCAATGCCCTGTTTAATTTCCCAGGGCTCGTATGACTCTCCAAAATCATTATTTTCTGTGTACTTGCTTCTGTAGGGTCTGTCACCCTGATTCGAATGGAAGCTCTTTGAAAGCAGGAGCCTTGGCAGTCTAGGTCACTGCTATGGACTGAGCTGTATTGGTGGTACTCAATGATCATTGCTTGGTGATTGGCTGAATCATCATAAATGTTTGTTGAGCAAGCACCTTGGTGCATACACCAGGCCCTCCTCACTCCCAACTCCCTCATTAGCAAGGCTGTGGGGACTTGGATCTGGATTTCAGGTTCTGACTAAATATCCCTGAAGAGGGAGTTTTCTCACCCCTTTCCAAAATTCACCTCCACTCCCTGTATTCTGGGACCCGATAATCCCCTTCCCAAGGGGAGTTTAAAATAGGATCAAAGCTGTACACTTATGATTTGTGCACTTTGAGTATATATGTGTGTTTCATTGAAAAGTTTTTCAGAAAGAAAAAAAGAAGCAATGGGAGTTTAAGAAAAACCTGTAAACCATTACATATCACCAGATCTAGAACGAACTCCTCTTGAGCTCAGTCTGAGTCAGGTGCCCCTCCCGCGGGCCCCCATAGGCCCCTGTCTAGCTTTTTATACTGACATGTCTGTGTCACCCATGAGACTTGTCCTGTGTCACCCATGAGACTTGTCCTGTCCAATACTAGCCTCTAGCCCCATGTGGCTATTTAAATTTAAATAAGTTAAAATTAAATTCAATTTAAAATTCATTTCCTCAATTGCACTAGCCACATTTCAAGTGCTAACAACCACATGGGGCTAGTGGTGACTATACTGGATGGCACAGATACTATTTCCACTTCGCAGCAAGTTCTAGTCTAGCACAACTCTGCACTAGACTATAAGCTCCAGGAACATGGACATCGAATCTTTCTGGTCCCGCACTGTATCCCTGGCACCCAGCACACCCTCAGGTCCAGCTCTAACGCTAAATACATACAAACTGATTGAATTAACGCTCATACTGCCACACTGCACAAGGCCCTACACCAGCTCTGGTATCTATGTTTTCCCCACTCTTCCTGCCTCCAGAGCCCAACCAGGGCTCATGGTCTCTTTCCTCCCTCCAAACTATCTCTGATCCGAGACTCAGGGTCCTAGAGGCATTGGTGTGTGTGTGTGTTGGGAAATGGGAGTAGAGAAGGGATTAGTAGGGCAAGGGCTAGTCAACATAAAGAAGCATTGGGGTTCCAGGCCTCAAGAAGCTCAAGTTTGAGCCTCTGACACTGGGTGCTCCCGCCTACACAGGGGCAGGCACCTAGGCTTTGGCTTGAATTCTGGCTGTGTTTCTTCCCAGCTCTGTGACTTTGGCAAGTGACTTAATTTCTTTGAACCCACTGTCTGCATTGTTTCCTCATTGTAAAACATGAATAATAATACCTACTTCATATATGTAGTGAGTGCATTAAATAAGATGTCTGAGGCTCGGTCAGAACTCAATTATTGCTTGTTCTTCTCTCTACATAGAAGGCAGTAAAATCCCTTCCTCAAATATCAGATTGCAGCCCTCAGACACCTACATGCTTCCCACTTATTCCACACAAAAAGCCAAATATAACTCCTGACAGCTCTTTTTGCCTTAAAGCAAGAGGCTTGTCATTGGTTCCATTGGTTCCACTGCTCTTATCTCCAAAGGCACCTGTTTCACCTCCTGTCTGCCAACTAGCTAAGTCTGTTTGGTTCATCTCCCCTCCCTTCACATCATAGTACATGCCTGAAATGCCCTTCCTGCCCTCTCTTTCCAAAACCAGGCTCTACTTTCTGGAAGCAGATTTAAAGTGTAGGCACTGTTCTAAGCACTTTACATACATCATGAGATTCACTTCCTCCCTGAACTGCAGCCTGGTTGACTCAACTTTTCCAGTTTCAAGATTACTAATTACTAAACAATATTTTATGCCTACTTCAGCCTTTGTCCAACCCTTTCTTCTTCCCTAGTGACTATGATGTAAGACTGTACCTGGCTAATCCACACCTGTTGGTATCTGTCTTCTCAGGTATCTGATTGTATATGTGAGTGTGTGTAGAGCAGGAAGCAAGAGCAGATGGTGATGTCCCTCCCCTAAAACAAAGCAGTTGGTGAGGTAGAAGGGCTGCACCAGACCAGACACAAGTCCCATTTCGCCACTTACTATATCAGTGGCACTTAGTAAGTTACTTAATCTTTCTGAGCCTCAATTTCCTTGTATATTTGTGACAAAAATTAGAAAATTACCACTGTTACTATTTACTGAGTCCTTAAAGTGTAGGCACTGTTCTAAGCACTTTACATACATCATTTTATTTAATCTTCCTCTCAACTCTGGCAGGTAGGTATTATTTAAAAGGGTTAGAAGAAATATAAAGAATTTAAAGCCAAACTTTCTTACCCAGATGTGATTTATAAACATGTACATGCCACATGGACATACACTTCTCACAAAGACATCACACATATATACACACTATCACCTTGAACCCCATGAAAGCTCCACCAGGAAACCTTCCTGAGCTTCCTGATCTCTCCTATCCCCAAAGGCCAACAGTACTCATTGTTAGGCCTAGCCAAATCAGCCCTCACTGTGTTGCTTTGTTCATTCATTCAAATAAATACTCAATAACTACTAAGAACCATGGCCAAGTATCAGAGACACAAGACCAAAAGTGTCATTCTTGTCCTTCAGGAACTTTGAATCTGATAGGAAATGCTGACATACAAACTAAAACTTACAGTAGGCACAGGGAAATATGCACTATCTTTGACAGCACATGTGGTCTTCCAAATCAGACTGGGGCATTCTGGAGAACTTCCTGGTGGTGACACAAGTTAAATCTATAAGCCAAACAGGAGTTATCTGGCAAAGGAAGGAGAGTCAAGAAGAGGAAACAGGTTAACATGTTTGGGAAATTGCAAGTAGTTCTATCAGCTGTGATAAAGAGTTTCTAACAAGGGCAAGCAGGACATGAAGCCAAAGGAGTAGTAGGCAGGGCCCAGTGCCAAAAGGCCTGATGTGCTAACTTGAGAGATTCAAAGTTTGTCCTGAAACTTTGTCAGCAGCCATGGAAGGCTTTTAGGCAGAGATGTGACATGATCGAATTTGCATTTTAGAAAGACCAATCCAGCAGCACAGAGGATGAACTGATAATAGAGGGGATGGGGCAGAGATGGGAGAACACTGACAAACACTTTCAACAATCCAGGGAAGTGAGCTTAAATTCTTAGTGCAATGGGAACAGAGAGAGTATTTTAGAGATATTAAGGGAAAATGGAGAGGGAATAGTGCCATTCACTACAGTAGGAAACACAAAGGCCAAAGTTTAGACTGGATGAAGAGACAATACCTTTTGACGTTTGGAATTCAAGGTATCTCTGGGACACCCATGTGTTATCTAATAGGCTTTTGAGTATGTGTGTGTGTATAATATATATACACACATATATACATGTTATACATATATACACACACATACACACACATATATTTCATTCATTATTAAAGCTTGCAAGACATCTGGACTGGAGATATAAGTTTGAGTGTCATCAGCTTACGGATCCTAATTAAAACCATGAGAGTGGATGAAAACACAAGAGAAAGTGTGAGCCAGAAAATCTATGGGCCCAGGACTGGGCTCTTTCGGGTTAGGGGCTGGGGAGGCTCCAATTCCTAGAAGTCAGGCTTGGATTTCTGAAAGTTCTCCCAGCACCGGTGTGTGAAGTAAATAAAAAAAAGGGCGTGAGGAAAATCACCCATACTTAGGAGAGAAGACAGGGGCAGAGGTACAGGAGGAGAAGCCAGGGCAGGGTGTCAAGTGGAAGGAAATCGATAGTGTCAAATGCTGCAAAGGTCAAGGAAGATGCAGTACTTCCATCAGATCCGGCAACTAGGCTGTGGCCAGAACTGCCAGAGTGAGGTCAGTGGAGCAGTGAAGGTGTGGTTTTCAGCTGTTGGAGAAACCTCTTCAACTGAATTACAGTTGGAGTCGCTGACTCAAACTTCAGTTTCTGCTGCTTTCACAAGCGGGCCATAGACACGCATGAGCACTCGTATTTGCTAGGAAGCTAACAGGGACCGGCGTTTCCGGGCCTGCGCACGCGCCTCTGGACCCCACCTACTCCGCCCAGGTCCCTCCGCAGGCCTGCAGAGGGCGCTGGGCCTCGGAGAGCCGGGGCTGGGCGCCGCTCTAGCCAACCCCTGGGCTCGGTGGCGGGCGCTGTAGCACCGCGTCTCTCACGTCACCTCCCAGCACAGGTGGGTCCGCCCGCCGGGGGCGGTAAAGCCTGGAAGTCGTGAGGCGGGCGGGTAGCAGCAGCCTTCGGGCGCAGAGTGGTCCCCATCGCCCAAGTGCCCCGGTTCGGGTCCAGCCTGGTGGGATCGGGCTGTGGGCAGGGCCGCACGGGTGAAAGTCCCAGTCCGGGTGGGCGCCTCCTCCTGCACGTGCAGTGTCTGTCCAGGACCCTTTTACACCCCGGGGGTCGATTTTCTGGCTCGCGTGCGGCTTCCGCGGGACAACTGGAGGCGGGGCTAGCAGGGGCGGGGCTCCCATGATTGACACTTCTTTCCCTAGGTTTCACGGTCTACCACTGGACCCCTTCCCTGTCCTGAACCCTGAGCCGACACCATGGTGAGACCCCTGACCTCAGCCTCTCATTTCCGCATGCCCATGTCCCTTGCCCCAGTGGCCTTGCCTCTCGATTTCCCAATATAAATCTGGGCCTCTGTTGTTGGGGTTCGGTGGGCCTGCCTCTGCAAGGCAGTCTGACCCTCCCAACCCACCTTTCCCTGTAGCACGGGCGCCTGAAGGTGAAGACTTCGGAAGAGCAAGCAGAGGCCAAAAGGCTAGAGCGGGAACAGAAACTGAAGCTATACCGATCAGCTACCCAGACTGTCTTCCAGAAGGTGGGGCCCTCAGAGGTACCCTATCTCCAGGTGGCCCCCTTAGTATAGCACAGAGGCCAAGAACTGGGCCTTAGAGTCAGATTGCCTGGATCCATATATGGGTTCTATCACTTACTGGCTGTGTGACCTTGAAAAGGTACTGAATCTCTTTGGGCCTCAGTTTGCTCATCCGTAAAATGGGGCTAATAACTGCACTTACTGCATGAGGCTGTTGTGAAAATTAAATGAGAGGATACATGTAAGCACTTTACATAGTACCTATTGTATAATATGAAATTTATAGAATATTTGATAATTCTGTTTATGTTATTTAACCCTGCAGTGGGAGAATATGATTTCTGACCCTTCTATCTTTTTAGCGCCAGGCTGGTGAGCTGGATGAGTCAGTGCTGGAACTGACAAGCCAGATTCTAGGAGCCAACCCTGACTTTGCCACCCTCTGGAACTGTCGACGAGAGGTGCTCCAGAAGCTGGAGGCTCAGAAGTGCGTAGGGATTCAGGGTCCCAAGAAGATTGGTCTAGCCCTACCGCTGCCCTCCCTGGATCCAGTGATGGAGGAGGAATAGGGCAGCCAGGGGCACAGGCAGAGGGCAGTGGAGGACTGGGTGCAGAAAGTCAGGGATAAGTGAAGTTGGGTGTTGGAGGGCCCTGACCCTCATTCCCCTCTGGGCACAGGTCCCCCGAGGAATTGGCTGCTCTGGTGAAGGCAGAACTAGGTTTCCTGGAGAGCTGCCTGCGGGTGAACCCCAAGTCCTATGGTACCTGGCATCACCGTTGCTGGCTGTTGGGCCGCCTTCCAGAGCCCAACTGGGCCCGGGAGTTGGAGTTGTGTGCACGTTTCCTCGAAGTTGATGAGCGGAACTGTACGTGCCTGCAGATTCTGTCCCCACAGCCCTCACCTACCCCACATCCTGGTACTAGGGCCTCAGTAAGGCCCAGAGTTGGGAGGGATGGCCAGGACAGGCCCACTGAACTAACGGCAAAAGGGATGTTGGAGCCAAATGCATCCTCCACGGAGTACACGGAGAAGTGTTTTTAGGGGCCTCTGAGGGAACTCCAGGGGTATCAGCCAGGGAACACTTCCTGCCTTGCTTCTGAGATGTGCTGTCATACTTCCCCCCAGTTCACTGCTGGGACTACCGGCGGTTCGTGGCTACACAGGCAGCTGTTCCCCCTGCAGAGGAGCTAGCCTTCACTGACAGCCTCATCACCCGAAACTTCTCCAACTATTCCTCCTGGCATTACCGTTCCCGCCTCTTGCCCCAGCTGCACCCCCAGCCAGACTCTGGACCACAGGGGCGCCTCCCTGAGGATGTGCTGCTCAAAGGTAAGCAGGGTTGGGGTGCTGGGGAGGACTCTGCAGCACCATCTTCCTAGTCCAGCCCTGTTCTTGAACCTGCATTTGGGTTTACTGAGCAGCTATTTTGTGCCTGGCTCTAGGGGTATATATGATTTAGCTCCTGGCAGAAGGGTGCTCAAGTGTTCAATGGGAAAAATAAAACTGATATATGCAGCTGCTGTGCCAGGCCAGCGTATAGTGAAGCTGAGGACTGGAGGTACTGCAAGGAGAGAGCTGGATATTGGGACAGCTAGGAGCCCACCAGGGTACCAACCACAGCCCTGCGCCTCCTTTGCCCTTGCAGAGCTAGAGCTGGTTCAGAATGCCTTCTTCACTGACCCCAATGATCAGAGTGCCTGGTTCTATCACCGCTGGCTCCTGGGACGAGGTGAGCAGTAAGGGAGGAGGTTGGGTATTTAGGGCTTGGAAGGAATGGAAGAGGATTTAGGAGACCTGAGGCTGTGTCTCCCCGCAGCTGATCCCCAGGATGCTCTGCGCTGCCTGCATGTGAGCCGGGATGAGGCCTGTCTGACTGTCTCCTTCTCTCGGCCCCTCATGGTGAGCCCTGCAGCTTTACTGGAGAATATCATGGACCTTGTGCTGTTGGGGCTGATGAGTCTCTCTTTGTCCTCTGTGCCAGGTGGGCTCTAGGATCGAGACCTTGCTGCTCATGGTTGATGAGTCACCCCTGGCTGTGGAGTGGAGGACCCCAGATGGCAGGAACCGGCCCAGCCATGTCTGGGTATCCCAGGATTGGAGGGGCAGAGTGTGGGTCTGGGGCAGGGCCAGGTTGGACAGTCAGAAAAGTGGTATAGCTGGGCATTTCCTTGACCAATGCTCCCAGATCTGTGACCTGCCCACTGCCTCCCTCAACGACCAGTTGCCCCAACATACATTTCGTGTCATTTGGACAGCAGGCGATGCCCAGAAGGAGTGTGTGCTCTTCAAAGGTGATGCAACCTACAGCTTCCACCCCTCGTAGCAGACCCCTATCCCTTCTTCCTCTCATGGGTATCCCCTCCTGCCACCTATTCTTTCTTTCTTTCAGGCCGCCAAGAGGGCTGGTGCCGGGACTCAGTCACGGATGAGCAACTCTTCAGGTGATGACAGGGAAGCATGCCAACAGAAGAGGGCTCTGGGCTCTGGGCATGAGGCAACTGGGGCAGGAGGCTGGAGACTCAGGCAGATGGTCTCAACCTGGATATTAGGGGATGGCCAGTAGCCCAGGGCTATGGGCATCACCACCCCCCGCCGCCGCCCACCCTCAGGTGTGAGCTGTCGGTGGAGAAGTCCACGGTGCTACAGTCTGAACTTGAATCCTGTAAGGAGCTGCAGGAGCTGGAGCCTGAGAACAAATGTGAGGCCCCATTCCCTGAGATCCTGCTCCTCTCAGGAGGCCCCTTTCAGGAGTGGGGGTGAGGGCTTGGGGAGAGCGGGATGGGTCTCAGGTAGATGGGAGCAGAGGAGGGTCCAAAGAGACTTTCCTTTTCCCACCCTTTTCACAGGGTGCCTACTCACCATTATCCTGTTGATGCGGGCACTGGATCCTCTCCTATATGAGAAAGAGACACTGCAGTACTTCCAGACCCTCAAGGCAAGCTAGACATTCGGGAACAGGCAAGGGGAAGGCCTGGTGGGCAGGAGGAAGGCAGCTGACACACATTCCTTGCTGGCTCCATCCCCTCCAGGTTGTGGACCCAATGCGGGCAGCATACCTGGATGATTTGCGCAGCAAGTTCTTAGTGGAGAACAGCGTGCTCAAGATGGAGTATGCAGAGGTGCGCGTGCTGCACCTGAGTCACAAGGTATGGATTGTGCATGGGCCTTCCCTGCACCCTCACCCCACTGGCCCGCTCTTCTTCCTCGTGGCCTGGCCAGCTTTTCTGTTTATTCACTGGACTTCAGCTGAGGCCCTCTCTGTGTGGCCTCACTACACCCCTGGCTTTGCCTTCAGGTGCCTTTCTGGACATTTCTTCTGCTGCTCATTGGAGCAAGCCAATGCCTAAAGCCTGAATAGTTCCCAGAGATTCCTGACAAATTTTCCAGACTCTGTTTTTCTTCAATTTGTGGCTCTTCCCAGTCTTCCTAACACGTCAGTTTCATCACATCACTGCAGCCCACCTCTGCTCCCACCAAACCAATCTCCCAGATTTACCAGGCCTGTTCCTACCAGTGTCTTTTTTACTCCAGTGTTCTCCTCTGCCCCCTGTACCTGCCCCCACTCCATCCACTCCACTAGCCACCCTACCAGCAATCAGTCTGTTCTATGTCCTTGACATGGAGCATGTACTGTGGTGGGTTGTAAGGTAAGCTCTCCACCTACCCCATCTTCTTCTCAGCTGAGGTCCCCAAGGGCCTCTGTGGGGCACAGAGAGTAAGTGCCTGATAAACGATGGCTCAGGCCCCTCCCTGCTGAGTATCTCATCCCTGCTCCTCAGGATCTGACGGTGCTCTGTCATCTGGAACAGCTACTCTTGGTCACTCATCTTGACCTGTCAAATAATCGTCTCCGAGCCCTGCCCCCTGCCCTGGCCGCCCTGCGCTGCCTTGAGGTAAAGCCCTCAGTCCTCTGTCACTGTTCTGGGTGGTCCTTTTCCCATTCCTCCACCTCAGAAGTCTGCCTACCCGACAGAGAGATGCCCAGGTCCTGCCAGCCCCTACAGATGACCCCTGCCTTACCCACTCCATCATCCAGTCTGACCCAGAAGCCCTTCCATGCACTGCAAGCTGATCACCCTAGGCACCTCAGTTGCATGTACAGTCAGTCTCAGGCTGACAGCTGCCTGCCCTGCCTTGTCTTCCCTACCCTCCCTGCTCCCCAGGTGCTGCAGGCCAATGATAATGTCATAGAGTCCTTGGACGGTGTCACTAACCTGCCTCGGCTGCAAGAGCTCTTACTGTACAACAACCGTATCCTTCCTTCTGGATGACTTTCAGTCAGCGGGTAGAGTGAGGTGCCACACTGGGAAGGGACAGACCGCAATCAGGGGGGGTGCCCTCAGGGGGATGGGGAGGGGGTTCTGGCAGTCTAAGCTAAGGAGAGAGAATATCCTGGGGCTGTGTGGGGCTTTCTTTGACTTGCACTAGTGGAGTTCTGCAGGAGGGAAGAGACTTCCTCAAGCCAGAGTTCACAAATGGACGGCCCGCAGATGTTCTTGGGTACCACTTAGTATTATGAAATCGGGAAGTTTCATATTTTAAAAACCTGGAATTCTGATTCCTCTTAAAAATTGGAAGTTAAAGCAACTTTTGGCCTGCATTTCCACTCACCTACCCCTGGTCATTGCTGAGTCGTGGATGTCACTATAGCCCGGGCTTGCCTTCCCCTTGGCCATAGTCTCCACCACTCCTAGTACCATATTCAGTCTGCACCCTGTGCTTCCTGCCTGGCCTCTGGCCACTTACTCACTCCAGGGAAGCATGCAGGATGCCCGTCAACCAGGCTACCAGGCAGCAGTCCCCGCTCTTGAGGGAGAACAGTGACGGATACATAGGAGCAAATGGATCTTTGGGAAACCGCCAAGCTTTCCTTGACTCTCTTGCCCAAGGTCTCCAGCAGCCTGCAGCACTCCAGCCTCTTGCCTCCTGCCCCAAGCTGGTCCTCCTCAACCTGCAGGGCAACCCCCTGTGCCAAGCGGTGGACACCTTGGAACACCTGGCCGAGCTGCTGCCTTTAGTTAGCAGCATCTTCACCTAAGAGACCCTGCCTGCACCTCTACCCTCTAACTTATTGGAACTGAATAAAGAATGGGAGGCCCCCTCAGTCTGCTAAGTAAGCTGCTGCTTACTTAGTTGTTTCATCCTGTCTTTCATTTTTTGCTTGTCATGGAGAACCAAAGCCTCAGTGTTTAGGGCAGAATCAGAGTGAGGGCTGGATTTGAGTTTACCTTTTGGTTGAGGCTGGGGCTAGGCTACAAAGCAGCTGTAAGTCTCCAACTAGAAGGGCTCAGAATTTTTCCCATGACCTCTGCCCCTTCCAGATGCCCTCTGCCCAGGAGTTCTGGCTTTCATTTACCACAGCTGAGAGAGAAAGCTGTTCCTAGGAGTGAGTCAGAGCACCCTTTCCCCACCTTCTTAAAACAACATCTGTCCCCATGAATATCATTCTGCAGTTGAAGAGCCCTTGAAAATACTTGATCCCATCTGATCTTCATAAACTCTCAGGGATGAGATGATTAGGCCCCATTGTACTGATGAGGAAACTGCTATTAAGATACACCCAAGATTGCTAAGCTCAGGTGCTGAAACCAAAGCTGTACACCTTAGTCTGGGATCCCAGACTCATGTTCTTGCTTCTGTATGGATATGGAATGGTTGGGCAAGACGTGGCCTCAGCTCCCTAAGGTACTGAGCTGAGCCAGGCGTCTGTCCTCATGATATTCCCCCAACACATGTGCGCGCGCACACGCACCACCCTTGTCCTGACTTGGAAAGTGCTGAGGCACTTGAGCCTCCTGGAGGGAGGAAAGGGGAGCGGTTCAAGGTTTAGGGCACTGAGTCAAACCTGGCTGGGTGGGGAAAGAGACTGAAACAAGAGGGAGAGTGTGACAAGGCATTTCCTGGTTCCCTGGGAATCTACCTGGGCTCCTGTGTGCACATGCACACATCCGGACCCTCAGAATCCAGCCCCTTCCCATATCCATGGTGATGCACAAACAGCCCCTCAACAAAGTCCTTTGACCTGTCTCAGATCTGCCTGAGATTTTGATTTCCACTGATGTGGCATCTGAAAGTTTTGGAGGTGAGGGCAGACCCCCTGCCAGGGCTGGGCCTTGGAGCTGGACAGGAAAAGGTCATCATGGGTGTGGAGGGCTCCCTGCCAGGTCCTGGAGCCTCTGTCCCCACTCCCCGAGTCACCTCCCTACCTGATGCATCACCAAAATCAGCCTCTCTTCAATTGGCTTCCCTGTATCTTCTAGCCAACCCTGTTTTTACTGTCTTTTGGTCAGCGGTCAATGGGCCGAGCTGGGATACCAGTGGGATGGTGGGAAGAAGCCCCAAGAAGAGGGCCTCAACCTTTCCGTAGAACTCCCAAGAGATCCTCCCTGAGGATACCTGGCATTCTCTTTGCCTTGCAGTTCTCTCTGCAGCATCCTGGTGTTTCCCCTGTGTCAGGGTGGAGATGGGATGCACACAGGGCAGGTGCCTGGAGCCAGTTGTTCAGGATTCCCAGGGAGAATTCCAGGTTAGAGAACCTAGGACTCTAGCTGACCAGACACTCCTCTCAGTGAGAGAAGGGAGTACTCTAGCTTGGGGCGCGGGTAGGGAAGTGGGGGGTGGGAGGAGGGAGGTGCTCAGTTCCCACTTGAGCCTTAGAGTATGGCTTAAGCCTCCCCAAAAGCCCAGGCCAGGGGAAGAAAACAAGGGATTGCTTGCTCCTACTCTGAACCTTCCAAACACGCCCCCACCACCACCACCACCCAACTTGGCATTCCCAAACTTGGAAGGACACAGGAAGCTGGAGGCAGCTCACTCATTCCTCGGGCTGTGGAGCAGCTGGAGGAAGAGGAAGGACAGATGGGTGAGGGTGGGGGTCAGAGGATCAGGTAGAGCCGGCAGGTCATGGGTTGGCTGGTGGAGCCAGTCTGAGGGCCAGGCTGCTGATGTCACCAGTCTGCAGCTTCGGGTTCAGGGACCTCCCCGGCAGGACGAGTCCCAGGACCAAGCCCATGGACCAAGCCCATGGGCTGAGCCTGACCTGGGTTGCATGGGAGCCTGGCAGCAGAGACTGCTGAGAGCACAGATTGAGAACCTGAGCTTGGAAACGAAGGGTCTGCTGGATATGTAGTGTGGATGAAGGCGGTTCCTTGTCCCATTACCCTCAGGAGAAGAGACTCCTTAAGCACCCATTCTAGCAGGAATCAGCCTGGCGTAGCAGTCCCACCAAAGCCTTCCACTTTCACTCCAGCTTCATCCCTGACAGACCCCGACCCCGCCCCCTCCCTAGCCTCTCCTGCACTATTTCGTTTCCACAGTTGTTCAATTCCTCGAAAGGGCAAACAGGTTTCAGCCCGGGCAGAGCTTATTTCCTGCCCCTACCTCAGGAAACAGCCCCAGGGGCCTGGCCTCTTTCCCTAAGGAGGATGCTCCCCCTTCTTCCCAGAAGCCAGCCCCGCCCTCCCCCCTCATAAACCACTTACCCGCCCATCCCACACCTTCCACTTGTGTGGTGGCGTCAGGCGCGTCTGTCCTGTCCCATCAGTCCTGACCTGTTCCACCGTGGCCGCGGGACTCAACGCTGTCCTCCGCCGCCAGGTGAGGGGTACCAATGGGCCCTGAGATGCTGAGCCACATGACACCGTCTGGAGTCCGCGCCAGCCCAGATCGGTCCCCAGCAAGGTCGAGTGCGGGCCAGCCCAAGCCTGCGTACCCAGCAAGGCTGCCCCGAAGCCGCCCTGGGGGAGCGTGGGCTCCAGCACCTACGGTGCCCCGCCTCTCCCAGATACTTTGAGAGGGGTTTCACCCGACGTGGGGAATGCCTAGGACCACAAGTCCGGCATGTCACCCGCCTTTCTTTTGCAAGGAGCCTTGGGTGGGAGATCTCTGCTAAGAAATCGGTTCTAGAGGCGGTTGGTTGGTAGATCTCTAGACTGAGGAGCTGGCAGGTGGAGGGAGCAGGCCAAGGGATGGTCTATGCTGCTGGGTCTTGTGGCTGTGACAAGTGTCCACACATTTCCTGGGATGAGTCCTTGAGCAGTTTTCTTGATTGGGCATCTGGTTTGGCAGGTGTCTGTGTGGGGATGAAAAGGGAAACCTCATCTCTATAACACGGGAAGTTTCTCTAGGTGAATCTGAGAGGGGTCTTCAAGGGGGGTTGCTGGATGAGTCTGGGGAAATCTCTGGATCATCAGATCATCTCAATCATCTGGCTGGGACTAGAATCAGCTCTTTGGATGGCAGGTTTCCGGCTGGGCTGGCTGCAGTGTCCTAGGTAAAGGAGGTCTGAGAGGATGACCAGAGCCTCCTTGCCTCTTCCACACAGACATGAACATGACGATGGATGGTCCTCGTTCAGACGTGGGCCGCTGGGGCGGGAACCCCTGGCAGCCCCCCACCACGCCTTCTCCAGAGCCAGAGTCCGACAGACGGTCTCGCGGAGGGGGCCGTTCCTTCTGGGCTCGCTGCTGTGGCTGCTGCTCCTGCAGGAGTGGGACAGATGATGACTCGGGGCCTGAGCCCCACGGAGACCGAGGCTCTGGCTCCAGGGGTCGAGGGTCAAGCTCTGCACGCCGAAGACCTAACTCCCGGGGCTCAGACTCCCGCCCGCCTGTCTCCCGGGGCAGTGGTGTGAATGCAGCTGGAGACGGCACAATCCGAGGTGAGGCTGGCCTGTCGACCTTAGCTGAGAGCCAAAAGGGCTTAATAGGGACACACTCATCCTGGCATCTCTGGGAGCCTGAGAGGCTAATGATGAGGGGGTAAGGGGGAGTTCGACTTCCCTTGGGGCTTCAACTGACCTGGAATTGTGGCTTTGCAGAGGGCATGCTGGCGGTGACTGGTGTGGATCTGCTGAGTTCACGCTCGGGCGAGAACCGCCGAGAGCATCACACAGATGAGTATGAGTACGACGAATTGATCTTGCGCCGTGGGCAGGCTTTCCACATGGTGCTCTTCCTGTCTCGGCCCTATGAGTCCTCTGATAGTATCACCCTGGAACTGCACATAGGTCAGTGGGGCTTATAGTGGGAAGGGTGAAAACTTGGGCAGGGGTGCTGGCTACCAGGGCCTCCCAGCCCTGGTATTAGGGTTAGAGGGGCATCTTTGGGCTCCTCCCTCGCCCAGCTCCTCTCCTCTGCCACATAAGGCTGGTGTGCATGTGTGTGTCCCGAGGGGTGTGTCTCAAAGAGGGTCTTGATGTCTCCATTTTTCTAAGCCCACCCTCTTCAAGCCTCCAGGGGCATCTGTCTCAATATTCTTTCTCCTCAGGTGCTTGCTTCAGCGTTACTGCCTCTGTGTATCTTTCTTTCTGGATCTGCTCTCCTCCAGGGTGTGGCGAGTTCTCCCCACTCCCTCTGTGCAACTCTGTCTCTGTTTCCTCTGTCCCCGTGGCCCAGAGCGGATGCCTCCCTTACTGCGTTGCTTGGTGGCCATTGACTATCCAGGCTGGTGATTATGCTGCTGCCGGGGGCGGGAGACTCCTCATACCCTCTGATTAGGGCCTGGCCTTGCCCACTCCAGCCTCTAATTTCCCAGGTACCCCACCACCTCCACCAGGGATGCTCTGGGTTCTGGAAGCAGCAGTGCCAGGGAGCAGACAGGGTTGCCTTTCAGGATCTGACTGCCCTTTCACATGAGGTTGGGGCATCTGGACCCAGCCAGGGCGGCTCTGCTTTTCCAGCTCAGGAGCTAGGACAGTCAGACAGGCAGAGGGTGACAGTGGCCTGATCTCCCCTGCCCACCTCTAAGTTCAGTGTCAGGGGAACAGGTTTGAGATGTTGGACTGGGTCTCTGCCCTGGCATGTGGACAGGCATCGGGCGGGGACAGAACTATTTTTAGACTGTCACAGACTAAGGAGATGGCCCAACTCAGGGACACACACACACTAGCTCATACATATTC
Source organism: Pteropus vampyrus (assembly GCF_000151845.1). Taxonomy (NCBI): domain Eukaryota; kingdom Metazoa; phylum Chordata; class Mammalia; order Chiroptera; family Pteropodidae; genus Pteropus; species Pteropus vampyrus. The sequence goes on along the minus strand of NW_011889517.1, from coordinate 120,768 downwards.
TGGGTGGGGCTGGGAGAAATCCAAGGCTCCATTTTCCCCCACCTTGGGAATGCTTCACCAGCTAATTGCTGCTTCTGCCATTCCAGGAAACAACCCCGAGGTGGGCAAGGGCACCCACGTGATCATCCCAGTGGGCAAGGGGGGCAGTGGAGGCTGGAAGGCCCAGGTGACCAAGTCCAGTGGGCAGAATCTGAACTTGCGAGTCCACACCTCCCCCAATGCCATCATCGGCAAGTTTCAGTTCACGGTCCGTACACACTCAGAGGCTGGCGAGTTCCTGTTGCCCTTTGACGCCCACAATGAGATCTACATCCTCTTCAATCCCTGGTGCCCAGGTGAGTCTGCTGGAGTCAGGAGCAGGGAATAGACAGGAGAGGAGGCAGGTCGGGGCTTCCTTTCCTAGGATCCAGTGTGGTGCTTGGGTGTCTGACCTTAGGAGAAGCTAGCCTCTCATTGTCCGGGTGAAGGGACCTAGGTCCCATGTAGAAAGATGACCAGCTCAAAGTCACACAGCCTCACCTCTCCCGGTGCAGGGCCCTGGTTACAGCCACCCTCTTCCCATTATCTCTGTCATGCTCCCTCCATGCTTTCTGGGAACAGTGCTTTCAGCCTAGAGACATTCCTGTTCTTCCTCTGTGGACATGAGTTCTGCAGAATTAGCCTAGGAGAAGGTAGGGCCCAGGGAGAGGGCTGGAGGGAACCAGGCATGTCTATTTTGGGGACACAGAGGACATCGTATATGTGGAGCATGAGGATTGGCGGCAGGAGTACGTGCTTAATGAGTCTGGAAGAATTTACTACGGGACTGAAGCACAGATTGGCGAGCGAACCTGGAACTACGGCCAGGTATGGCTGGCGAGGGCCACATGCACTTGGGAGAGCTAAAGACAGGTGGGGTGGAGTGGGAGAGAACGTGCTGGCCTAGAAGTCGGGCTTGGCTACGGTGGGCTGCGGTCACCTCTGCCCTCTCTCTTTCCAGTTTGACCATGGTGTGCTGGATGCCTGCCTATACATCCTGGACCGGCGGGGCATGCCATATGGAGGCCGTGGGGACCCAGTCAGTGTTTCCCGGGTCATCTCTGCCATGGTGAGCACCCTTGTGGCTCTGAGCCCTACTGTGTGTCTGCCTGTTGCCTCCCTTGGCCCCTACTCTTGCCCTTTCTGATTCCTCCAGGACCTCAGCCCTGACCCTGCCCTAGCAAAGGATATTGTGGGAGAGGTCTTACTCCTCCTTGTCCCTCCCTTGCCTGTCCCCCACCCCACCCTTTCTGGCACGTGTCCCAGCTCTCGTGGAATGTAGGGCCAAACCCAATACTTTACACACCCAAGATTCACATTCCTGTGCCAGACCAAGTGTGGGGGTGGGGGGCAGGTGGCTCTAGGGTCGGCGAGCCTTCGGCTACTGGCTAGATCCTGAGGCATTTTGGGGTGAGGGGTGGTTGCAGGGTCAGGGGCTGGGCTGGGACCACATGATGGATCCTGAGCCTCTCCTTCAACTACCCCCACCCCATCCTGTCCTGGACAGGTGAACTCCTTGGATGACAATGGGGTCCTGATTGGAAATTGGTCTGGCGATTACTCCCGAGGCACCAACCCATCAGCCTGGGTGGGCAGTGTGGAGATTTTACTCAGCTACCTACGCACTGGCTACTCTGTCCCCTATGGCCAGTGCTGGGTCTTCGCTGGTGTGACCACCACAGGTAATAGAGGAACTGGGAGCCTGGGCCCTACAAAGGGGGAGGGAGGGAAGCTAAGCTCCACCTTCACTAGCCTGGCCCAGCAGTGGCTACAGTGCAGGGGCAGGTTGGGGTGGATGGTAGACTGACCTTAATCATCATTAATTAGTGTTAACAACCAGAGAGAGGCCTAGGGGAGGGGAGGGAGAAAGGCTGGGCAGGGACAAGGCCAGGCAGGCAGCCTAGCTTCCCCTAACCCTCCACACACCCTGGCCCTAGCGACTCCTGACCCAGCTTGGCAACCCCTTACCCCCAGCTACCCCTCACCTGATGCTTCACCTGCACCCACCCCTGCCCTGGCCCCGGGCCCTGAACCCAACCCTGGCTCCTCCACAGTGTTGCGCTGCTTGGGCCTGGCCACTCGTACTGTCACCAACTTCAATTCAGCGCATGACACAGACACATCCCTCACCATGGACATCTACTTTGATGAGAACATGAAACCTCTCGAGCACCTGAACCACGATTCTGTTTGGTAAGGCTAGGGCTGGGGCTGGGGCTGGACAGCCCATGCCTTCCAAGGAGCAGTGACCTGAGATCTGGATGCCAAAGGAGTGCTGGGGAGGTCCCAGATGGGCTGCTCAGACCCAGCACTCTTCCATGTCCCTCCAGGAACTTCCACGTGTGGAACGACTGCTGGATGAAGAGGCCGGATCTGCCCTCTGGCTTTGATGGGTGGCAGGTTGTAGACGCCACACCCCAGGAGACCAGCAGTGGTGAGGCGGGGACCTGCTTGGCTCCTGTACCCCGCTTGGCCTTCTTTCCATCTCTCCAACCTGGGTAACAAACTCCAGAGTGTTAGTGCTGGACTTAGTTGTAGAGCCAGGTCCTTTACAGGGGTCCCCAACCCCTGGGCTGCGGACTGGACCAGTGCGTGGCTTGTTAGGAACTGGGCCGCGCAGCAGGAGGTGAGCGGCGGGTGAGCAAGCGAAGCCTCATCTGTATTTGCAGCCGCTCCCCAGCACTAGCATCACAGCCTCAGCTCCACCTCAGATCATCAGGCATTAGATTCTCACAGGAGCACCAGTCCCTGGTGCCAGAAAGGATGGGGACCACTGCTTTTAAAGAACACCAAGGTTCTTTAAATGAGTTTATCAGTCATGTGGCCTTTACTTTATTTTCACCTTTCCGCATAATTATATGCCTAAGTTTTATTTATTTATAATGATTAATATACTCAGATGGTTCAAAAGTCAAAAGATTTGAGAGAATTCAGTGACAGATTTTCCTCTGCCAAAAAATCCACTATTCTCATTTGCTTTTTTTACTTACATGTCCTAGAGATGAAGGACCCTTTTATTTATGTATTTTTAAAGTTTAAAAAGGTGATTATTATAAGTAATACATACTTGAAAGGGAAAAAAGTATAGAATTGAATAACATAAAATGTAAATGTTTCCTTTTCTCTCTCAGGATGTTTTAGTTTTAAGTAAATGTCTAGGTTCCACCACAGACCTAAAACATCAGACGTTCCAGGTATAGATTCTAGGAATCTATATATTTGAAAGTTCCCCTGGTGATGCCAAAGATCTGTTGGGTTTAGAATCCACTCCAAGCCCTTGTGGGACACGTGGAAAACAGTGACTCAGAGAGGTGGAGTGACTTTCTCTATGCACAGAGCATTAGGTCAGCAAGAGAGCAAATCCAGTCCCTGACTCCCTCCCTTCTTGACACGCATTCTCAGTTTCACCAAGTTCTTCTCTTGTCTGTTCTATTGCTCACTATAAATAATATCTACAGTACAGAAAAAAAAAATCAGATAGGTTCAAAGAAAAAATCAACCTCTATATCCAGCCCTAAGAGATAACTACTGATGATATAAACCATTAGTCTCTTTTCCATAATACACGTTTCTGCAAAAATTAGACCTGTCATACACTCTGTTCTCAAATAGGTCTCTCCCCTTTCCCACCTTAACGCTCCATCCCCAAGCAGTCAACCTGCCCCTCATGCTGCCTCCCCTCTGCTTCTCCCTTCTTCACCCTGGGTCAGATAGCCCTCGGCTAGCCTACATTCTTCCTGTGGTCTCTGGCCAGAACCCTCCCTCTCAATCATCTCTGTGAACAGTGCCCCCTGAATTGTGCAACCCAGCAATGCCTTCAATGCTGGAACAGCCTGGCCCAGGACACTGGGAGAACTGAGTTCCCATCCCCACTCTGGATGGGTGGCGGGCAGGAGCTCTAGGGCCAGCATGACCCAGGCTTGATTCCAGCTTGATTCTTTCTTAGATATGTCAGCTTGGGCAAATTCCTTGCATCTTTGGGCTTCGGTGTTCCTGTTTGTAAATGGGAATAATGTGTACCCTATGG
>NW_011889517.1:105432-115983 GCF_000151845.1 Pteropus vampyrus | reverse complement strand
TGGGCCTCTCCCCTGGATCTGAGAGTCCCCGTGGCCTCCTTGGATCTCTCACCTTCATCCTGCCCCAACTCCCTTAGGCATCTTCTGCTGTGGCCCCTGCTCAGTGGAGTCCATCAAGAATGGCCTGGTCTACATGAAATATGACACGCCCTTCATTTTTGCCGAGGTGAGGGCGGTGCTCTGCGTGCCTTCTTGGGCAGTATGGAGGGCCAGAGCACTGGTACAGGTCCTGGGTTCTCTGGGCCTGACTGTACCGCTGACTGACCAGCTGTGTGGCCTCGGGCAAGGCACCCATTCTAAGAGTCTTAGTTTCCTCACCTGTAAAAGGTAATAATAATGGCTGCTGTGCTTTCTGTACTCAATATCAAAAGAAATACTGAGTATGAAACTGCCTTACAAGTCACAAAGTCGGTGAACGAGCGTACGGGATTACTGTTATTAATGCCAAAGTGCTTTGTGAGGAGCCTCCTAGACCAGCTTCTTCCGGGCTCCGCTTGGAAAGTCTCCCAGTTTGGCTCTGCCAGGAAGCTCCCAGCCTTTGGACCTAGCCATTCCTGCAGCCCCCGAGGAGCAAGGGAAGGTAGCAGGGGTCAGGTCCAACCTCAGACCCTCTGGCTTGCTCATTCCTGGCTCACACACCCCTCCCCCAATAGGTGAACAGTGACAAGGTTTACTGGCAGCGGCAAGATGACGGTAGCTTCAAGATTGTATACGTGGAGGAGAAGGCCATTGGCACGCTCATTATCACAAAGGCCATTGGCTCCAACATGCGGGACAATGTCACCCACATCTATAAGCACCCAGAAGGTACCATCCCCCCAACCTGGCCAGCTCTGGCCCCCATGAAGTGTTCCCACTGAGCACCCACCCACCCCAGCAGGAGTGGTAACCTCACGCTTGACCCTCAACCTCCAGGCTCAGAAGCAGAACGGAAGGCAGTGGAAACAGCAGCCGCCCACGGCAGCAAACCCAATGTGTATGCCACCCGGGACTCAGCTGAGGATGTGGCGATACAGGTGGAGGCCCAGGATGCAGTGATGGGGCAGGACCTGACCGTCTGTGTGGTGCTGACCAATCGTGGCAGCAGCCGCCGCACTGTGAAGCTGCACCTCTACCTCTCAGTCACCTTCTATACTGGCGTCACAGGGTCCGTCTTCAAGGAGAGCAAGAAGGAAGTGGTGCTGGCCCCAGGGGCCTGTAAGTGCTCCTTCCTTAGCCCTACCCCCTAGATAGCTAGACACCTGGGGCTGTGGACATGGAGACTCCAAGAGGCCATGTCTGGGGAAGCAGGCCTTGGTGACACCATGCTTCTTCTCCCCAGCGGACCGTGTGACCATGCCCGTGGCCTACAAGGAATATCAGCCGCACCTCGTGGACCAGGGGTCCATGCTGCTTAATGTCTCGGGCCACGTCAAGGAGAACGGGCAAGTGCTGGCCAAGCAGCACACCTTCCGTCTGCGTACTCCAGACCTCTCCCTCACGGTGAGGGCAGCTGGCTGGGGCATGAGGGATGGCCAGGGGCTGAGGGAAATTGGAGCGGAAGGGGACAGGGCACTAAATCAGGAGCAGGCTGGCCTGACGAGCAGTTCCAGGAAGAGAAGGTCAGGGACTGGCTCTGGGCTTTCAGACCTCAGTTTCCTCCCCTGTAAAATGAGATCTCATCTCCCCAAGTCCGTGATGGCTTCAGCTGGGGAGCGGCTTGGAATTTCCTCTCTGGCTTATGCAGAGCCTTCTGTAAGGCAGAAATATGGGACTGGGGAGGTTTCAATCCCTCTCTGGTGGAATGTATGGACCCCATGTATTTGGCCGGGCTCTCTGATGTGGGGGTGGGTCTCTTTTTCTCTCAGTTATTGGGAGCAGCCGTGGTTGGCCAGGAGTGCGAAGTACAGATTGTCTTCAAGAACCCCCTGCCTGTCGCTCTCACCGGCGTCATCTTCAGGCTCGAGGGCTCCGGGTTACAGAGACCGAAGATTCTCAACGTTGGGTGAGTCTGGCATCTCCTCTTGTCCCTGCCGCCACCCTTGTCTACCTCCTGAGCTGCCCTAGGTCCCAGCTCTGCTTTCTCTCTCCGTCAGGAAGGTCAGGATGGTACTCTCTCTCAGGGCTTACCAAAGCAGCTTGGGGCCAGCCAGCAATACCTTCTGACTCAGTTCAGTCCAAGCAGTGTTTAAGGAGACCTGTGCGTGGTGCTACGCTCCATGTCCCCACTCTGCTTCACCATCTCAGGGAGCTAAAATGTCACATAGGAATCATTTGCAACTCTTCACTAACACTGTTCAGCACTCAGGAGCTGATCAGGCACTTTCAGGAACGTTTTCTCATTGAGAGACTACAAAATCCCTTTAAAGTACATTAGAGACCATCATATAATTAAAAGTAAAGCTTTGGGATTCTCTAGACTTAGGTTCCAATTCCAGCTCCATCACTCACTGGCTGTGTGCCCTCGGGCAAGTGACTTTGTCTCCTCTGAGCCTCATTTTTTTCATCTGTAAAGTGAGGATAACAATAGTACTTGGCTCTGAGGGTCACTGCGAGAATGAGATGAGATGATGTGGGTAAAGCGTTTAATGTAGTGCTTGGCGCAAAGTGAATGCTCTGTTGGGAGTTGTTATTTTGATTACTGCCACCATCACCCCCACTTTACAGATGGGGAAGCTGATGGCCAGGTCTCACAGAGTCTCACAGTTCCCAAGGGCCAAATTCTGCTCTTCCCTCACGGCATGCACTAGGTACACACTCTCAAATCTGTTACTTGGTTTGTGCCACGAGGGCTGAGCAGCAGTTCCAGAGAAGAGGGGCCCACACCCCAGGCCCTTATCAGTCTGCCTGGGCCTGATGCTGGACCAGGTGAGGCTCAGTGCCAGTGAGGGCACACACAGTGCTTATGTTCTTGGGCCTGTGCTGTCATCTCTGACACAGACACACACAAGCTGCCCAGTCCCTCCCCAGGAACAGCACAGAAGGAAAGAAGAGAAGGTCAAAAGCTGATCTTTAAGATCAGCTTTCTGGGGACAGATGCATACCTTTTCCTCCTTAGATAAAGAGCATCTGAGGGGCTAGGTGGGACAGCAGAGAGGCCCTGCCCACAGACAGCAGGCTCTGCCTGGTGGTGGCCTCCACTTTGCTAACAAACCAAAGCTGAAAAGGTTGTTTTCCTAATCTTTGCCCCAGTCTGAACCCTGGATGATGTCCTATGTCACAAAGGAGTGCTTTCTCCCTGTTGCCCTACAAGAGTCTCTGGTGGCTCAGAGAATGGAGCTGGGACTCCCAGATAGGTCATCCTGTAGGCATCTCTCACCTGCAAATGATAGAGGGAGGTTCCCCTTTTCTAAGGGGTCCCCAGAGCTGGACTCCCCTCAGCAGCCCTGCCAGACCTTTGAGACTTGCCCCCGTCTGGGTATAGGAGAGGACAACTGAGCCGAGCTTGGAGACCTGGCCCCCTTCTTCAGCTGCGGGGCATGTATGAATTCCCCCACACTTAAAGACCCCAGTCTCCTCACTAGTAAATGAGAGGGTAGGGTGATGGTTTCTCAAGGTAATTCCTCCCTGGACATCCTGTGGCTCCTCAGCTGCTTGGAGCCCAGGCCAGGGCCACCAGCACCACTGAGAGCCCTCAGGGGGAAGTCCCTAGGTGGTTGGTTCAGATATATCGGATTCCAAGATGGGTGTTACTTTGCTCTAGTTTGCACATCAAAGGCTGTGGTATGGAACCCCATTATAGCATAAGGTGTGCCACCCAGCTAGGTGACTAGTCACCTAATAAACATTCCAGAACTTACTCCTCCAGATGGCTATTGTCACCAACTAACCAGTCACCAAGGGAGGCTGAAAGTCTGTTCCAAACCCTTCTTAGGAATTTCCCTCAGAGCCTGAATCACATTCTCTAGAATGTCCCTAGAGTGGTCTTCCTGGGGGAGTGCATTCAACTTTATGAAAATAGCCTGATGTCATTTAGAGCTACGAGTAACAAAGTGGGCAGACAAGGTGGGTAATAACGCCCTTTCAGTCAGAAATGAAGCTTGGCTGTGAAGAAGGGACAGCGTAGGATGTGGGTGTGTGACTGGGTGCTGGTGATGTGTGTGTGGTTTTCAATGACGGAAGGAAAATCAGAGAGGAGTTTTAACACTTTTCCCGTTTGGAAAAAAAAAAAAAAACGCAGCTCACTACCAGCAATAATTTAACACCACGCATAAGAATGCTACGTTTTCTAGGATTTGATCTTTCAGCGATCAAGAATTACTTTATTTTGTAAATGGAAATACTAAAAACAGAATGCTATAAGTAGAACGATGTGATTTATTTCCAAAAAATTATCGATATACTAGAGTGATGTGAAAATAATGGTAAAAGCCAGATATTTCGTAGCAAACTTTAGGGGTAAGGTTAGGACTATAATCCACGAGTTATCTTGAGATAAACGCTGCTGCCACAAGCACCGCCGGTGAGTATTCTCCGGGCAAACGAGAAATGGGTTAAAAAAATGTTTCAAGCACTGGCAACATGGCTGAACAAGTACAGAATTGAAGGACAGTGCTAACTTGGTGTAAGTTCTGGTGTCCTTGTTAGGGAGTCGATTGCTTGTGTTCATTGTTACAGAACAGCTTTAGCAGCTGATGTGCTCAGCTTAAACTCACAAACAGGGGTGTGGCAAAGGTCTCACCTGACACTAAGGCCAGGGGAGAGAAAGCTCTTGACATCCCTAATTGGAACATGGAAAGAAGTTTCTCTTGAAAATAACATTATAAATAAAGGCTAGGTTCTGAAATGATACAGTTCAATTATAGTATGGGTCAAATAGATATTTGAAGGTTGATCTGAGCCTAAAAATCTTTAATGTTGTATCTGTGGAAAAGTGGGCACAAATTAAAAACACCAATTTATAACCAGCCAGAGCTATATAGCCTACCTGCTATATTATAGACTTAATTTCTGGTCATCTATTATGATAGGAAGTCTAGCAATTCAGTCTGTAACATAACAGGTAGGCTATATATCCCCCTGTCTTTCCTGCTTCCCTTCTTCATGGAGCTTGGAAGCACCTTCAAGCTCTTCTTATCTTTACCCGCTCATTTCACATTCACTTACATTTTACAGACCAGAAAGTAAGGATCAATGAAGTTCAGTAACTTGTCCTAAACTACTCAGCTAACAGTGGTCAAAGGAGTACCGAGTGGTCCAGGGGCTCCCCTCCCCCTTGCAAGTGGGCTCTAAGCTAAATGTTTTGCCCCAAGGACAGCTTGTCTTCGAAGTTGGGGTGTCAGTTCATTCCTTTGGAGAACTGAGGCGTTTGCTCAGGGTATGATTTCAGAGAGGGTTCCCAAGGCAGGCTTGGGTTGAGTAGGGGGCCAGAGTTAAGGGTTTAGGCACAGGCAGAAAAGAACAGACGCTGACAGGCATGAGCAGGTGCGATAATCATGGTCAGTGCATAAGGTGCATGTGCAGATTGCTGGAGGAGCTTGGAGGAGGGTGAGATTCATTTCCCTGAACGCAGGAGGTGCTCAAGGGAGCCCTAAAGAGATGAAGTAAGCCTGCAGAGGCAGCCAGGGCGAAGCATGGAAATGAAGGTGGGTTCAGGGAAGGGAAAGAGCCCAGAGGGGCTGGTGGGAAGGAGGAATGGCGTGGGATGATGAGGCTGTGCAGGCAGGCTGAGTCAGAGTGAGCCTGTGTGTCAGGTTAGGGAGCTACAGTCTCATCCCATAAGCAGCAAGGGAGCCAAGCCCTTGAAAGATTCAGCTCAAATTCAAGTAGTGAGAGAACAGAATGGAAAATGAGATGAGAGGCAAGGAGACCATTTAGAAGGTTGGTGAAACTGATTCCCAGAGGGGTGGTCTGGGAATAGATTTTTCAAAGATCCATGAAGGGAGAAAATAAAGTCACTACTTCAGTGTGAGTGTGTGTGTTTGTGTGTGTGCATACATGCGTATGTATCTCACACACACACAAGTGTGTATGTCAATTTAAAGATGCCAGTTGTCTGTTCTTGAAAAGGACTTTCCTTTTTTTTCTGTTAACATCCTTCCAATGTTTTGGAGTGTTAAAATGCTCCTTCTTTGGAAAGATGATTGTTAGAGGATAACTAATTTTCTCCCACTTTTTTTCTTGGCAAAACTGAAAGTGTTTGGAAATACTGTGTTGAACCCCAAAGTCTCTATTTGAAGTTTCCTTGGTCTTGGAAACACCAGGTAGGGTGGGGATGGTCTGGTTAGGCAGGAGCTGGCGATGGAGGGGAGGGGTAGGCAGTGCAGCAGTCTTGTCCAGGTGTTTGTGGGAGGGAGAAGGAGAAGTCCTGGATGACTGGGAGATTTCTAGCTCAGGCAACTGTGTGGGTGGCTACTGACCTGGTCATGTGGAGGCGGCCTTGGGACTCAAGCTTTGTCCTGGTCCTGGGTGTGGAGATTCCAGCTGAGCCCAGAAATGCCTCGAAGAGTCCACCTTCTGCTCCTTCCTTCCTGGCCACCCCATCAGTCCTTACTCCCCACTGTACCTCCAGTCGCCCCAGACCCCATGACCCTGTCTCTGTCCACAGCGACATTGGGGGCAACGAGACAGTGACACTGCGCCAGACGTTCGTGCCTGTGCGACCAGGCCCCCGCCAACTCATCGCCAGCTTGGACAGCCCACAGCTCTCCCAGGTGCACGGTGTTATCCAGGTGGATGTGGCCCCGGCCTCTGGAGGTGGGGGCGTCTTCTCAGATGCCGGAGACAACAGCCGCTCAGGAGAGACCATCCCTATGGCTTCTCGAGGTGGGGCTTAGCCCTGAGCCAAGAGCGATGGGACTGGGGTCAAATGAACAAGGACATTGCCACAGGACAGGGCCCGCTGCAGTGGGCTCCCCAGGGCCTCAAAAGGGGAGATTGGGTACCTGGGGACGGAGCCGATCTTCACTTGCACCGGGTGGCAGAGATGCTAATAAACTGTTTTTTAATGAAGCTGCTGTCTGTCCGTCAGTCCATTCTGGGCCAAGCAGTGTGAACCCACAGCCTGTCCCAGGGATGCACATGGCATTTCTGGTGCCTCTGGTTCTAAGAAGCATGGTTGGCAGGTCAGATGGTACCAGCTCAGCAGCTCTTGAGATCGGGCCTGCTTAGCGTCAGTACAGCCTCCAGTGCTTACCTGACCAGTCTCACCCCATCCCAGGGTGCTTCTACTGACCAAAGCCCTTTTGAAGTCCCCTGGGTTGGGGTGGAACTGCCCCCTTTCAGTGGCACCCACTGTGAGAGAGAAGGACCTAAATTCCCTTTTGTAGGCACATGTTTGAGGTAGAAATAGGCTGGAGTACTTTCTGAGCAGCAAAAGCCACTTTCCAATGTTTATTTTCAAATATCTAAGAATTTTGATAAAAGTAATATGTAGGTTCAGTGTTGAAAATTGAGAAAATACGGAAAATTGTAAAGAAGAAAATAGCAATAATCCTCAACCACTACCATGTACAGAAAAAAAAGAACAACTGTTAATATGGGTTTCACATGGTGCTCTTCCCCCCACAAAATGGTGAGCATTTTCTCCCAGCATTGAATATTCATTGAAAACATCATGTTTAAAGACTGAACGGTAGTCTTCACTTCCAGGCGCACGCCCTCCTGGTCCTCCTAAGTCAGGCTGACCTCAGTCTCTTTGGCTGGTGTCTCCACTTCTACTCAGGCTCCACCTCAGGTTCTGCTCTACCTAGGTCAACACTGCCAGTCTCCTGGTTTTAAGGTCCACTGTCTCCTCAAATTGTTTTCATTGAAACTCAAACTTAAATAGTTACAGCCTTCTCCGTATCTCTACTGGATGTCTCCTAGATCCCCCCGCCTCAGCATGTCCAAGAAACATGTCCAAGATCAAACTCCAGCATATTCTCCTACAGCCTCCCCCACATCAGTAAATGGCAAATCCATCTTTCCAGTTTCTTGGGCCCAAAATCTGGAGCCATCCTTGACTCCTTTCTTTCTCTAATATCCCACATTGAATCTGTCAGCAAATCTTGATGGTCTGTCTCCCACTTCTGTGTGTCCAGAATCTGACTGCTCTTTATCACCTTTACAGCTACCACGCTGCTGAGCTGCATTCACTTCTCGCCTGGATTATTGCACCTGCTTCCCAATCACTTCCCCACATCCACTCTTACCCTTTGATACTCCTCTCTTCACACAGTAGCCAGAATGAGCAGATGAATCTGATCCTCTACACAAAACCTTCTACTGGCTTCCCTAAAGCCAAAGTCCTAACAGCACTGTGACTCTACCCTCACCTCCCCTTCCTGCCCCAGGCTCAGTCTATTCCAGGCCTCTGGCTCCTTCTTTCCTGACAATGCCAGGCGCTAGCCTCTGCAGGGCTTGGTGCTCTACCTGAGAAGTTCTTCCCCAGACATTTCCATGGTTTGCATCCTCATCTCTACCATCCCATTTTAAAATTGCAACACCCTCCACATTCCCTATCCTGCTTTGTGCTTTATTTTTCTCTGCGGTGCATATTACCATCTGAACCTCTATATATTGAGTTCTTTGAATTATTTGTTCATTATCAAATTCTCTCTACTGGCACTGTCCTATCTTAGTTCAAACCACCATCCACCATCACTTGGATTGAAGCCCCAGCCTTAGTAGCCCTCCCTGTGCCCTGTCTATTCTCAACTTGGCAGCCAGAGAGATATTTTTAAGTGTCAGTCAGACCGTGTCACCGAGCTGCTCACAAAGCTCAGTCAGTAGCTCCTCACCTCTCTGAGAATAACAGCCTTCGTCCTCGGGCGCCCTGCAGGGGCAACCTTACTCATCCTCTGATCTCACCCCACCTACTCTCCAGTCACGCAGCTTCACCTTCTTGTTGTTTCTTGAAGCCTCCACCTCAGGGCCTTTGGACTTGCTCTGCTCCACGTGCTTGGCACAATCTCCCACCATATCCATGTGTCTGGCGTTCTCCCTCCTTTGAGGTCTTTCTTCAACTGTCACTATCTGAATGAGGCCTTTTCTGGCCATCCTATTTTAAATTGCAATTTACTTCCCTCCTCACCACCACTTTTCCCTGCTTTATTTTTTTCCATAGCACTTATCCCCAATCCAACATACTAAATATTTTAACGATGTATTTGTTTATTGTGTCTCCCCTCCCCCAACTAGAATACAAACTGCACCATACGAGCAGTGATTTTCGTCTAATTTGTTCCCTGCTATATGCTCAGAATTTAGCGCCTAGAGATGCTCACTGAATACTTGCTGAGTCAATAGGTATGTAGGCACTAATCTCTTTATCTATAATAACAACTCATTTCATCTTCATAACAACTTAGTAAGGAAGACTGTATTGTTATACCGGCTCTACAAAAGGGGTTAGGTAATTTGTCCAAAATCATTTAGCAGTCTAGAATAGAATTAGAATCCAGGTAGTCTGGCTCCACAGCCTATATTCTATCCCAGACTGAAAGTGGCCCCACAGAGCTCATAATTCCATCCTTAAACTGCTCTTCTCCTAGTTTGTCCCACGTCATTGTTATGAAAATTACCCAGTTGTTCAAGCCAAAAACCTACAAGTCATCTTTGATTCCTCTCTTTCCTCTCCTCCAGTATTCACCACCAAGCCTTCTCAGCTCTACCAACAAAATATATCTGAATCTGTCATTCTCTCCACTTACACTGTCGCTGTGCTGTCTCCCTACAGAACTGCCATAGCCTTCTGGTGTGTTTCCACTCTTGTTCCTGAATAATTCAATTTCTACATAGCCAGTGAGCTTTCTAAACTCTAAATTAAATCCTGGTACTCTCCTACTTAAAACCTGCTAATGCTTTCTCATCGTTGTTGGGACAATCCAAAGTCCTATTCTGATCTACCTGACCTTGCAGATCTCTCCAGCTTCATCTCCACTCCGAGCCCTGGCCCTTCTGCCTCAGCCCCAGGGTCCTTCTGCTTCTCAGCCTCACCATCCTCCACCTAAGACTTGGCTGCTGCTCTTCCTTCGGGATGAACCCTCTTACCCCAGATGTTATGGCCAGTTGTTCAGTGCTCAGCTCAAATGTCACCTCCTCAGGAAACTCTTCCCTCAGGAACCTCTTCCCTAACCATCAATCCGATTAGTTTTCCCAATTCCCAGTCTCTTTAGCACATCACCCCGTTTTTGTATATGTGTCCTACATAGTACTTATTGTTTAAAATTAGTATGTTGGTTTGCTTATTTATTAAATTCTATCTCTTTTCTCTAAAATATAAGCTTCATAAGAGCTAAGGTCTTATCTGTCTTATTCTCACCCCTGTCCCAGGACCTAGAATTTTTATATATTTTATTAAATTAGTTTCCAGAAAGATTGAGCAGTGGCACAACAGTATCTCTTTTCATTGATCACCTGGGAGAAAATGCGAGACTTTAAGATTTCTAACAACTTTGTAACTTGCTTCACACCTGTTCATTTTACCCTGTCCCCTGTATTTATTAGAGCTCAAAAATGCTTGAAATCCTCAAAAAGAAAAAAAGAAAAAAAATGGGAAGGCTATGCTATCCTCCAAACAGTTAGAGGGGAAGAAACAAATATATGTTGAGTTCCTACTATGAATTAAGCTCAAACTGGATGCTTTAATGG
>NW_011889517.1:21937-105162 GCF_000151845.1 Pteropus vampyrus | reverse complement strand
ATGTGAGCAGCTCTGGGAAAGAGAGAGTTAGATGGGCTCCCAGGGGGAGCTTGATAACAACCACCAGAGTGGAGCTCTTACTGGGACTGGACCTCGGAAAACTGTACTAGGGAAGTCTATTTTATGCCATTTATATTTATTTATATATGATTTCCTTTACATCATCCTTTATATAAGCAAGTGCACTTTTTTTTTAATGAAAAGGTGTTCTTGGTCTTGGTTTTAAGAAATCTGCTAAAGATGCTCTCTTCGTTGATACCCCTGGACAGAGGTACTCATTGTCTTGTTGTAGCCACCAGCCCCTGAAAGACACATAGACCACCAGAAATCAGTGAGTTATAGGAAACACACTCTTTATTCAGCCAGCTGGGTCTGCCAGGGGTACGCAGACCCCAAATTAAGCAGCCCCAAAATTTAGAGGTACAGAGTTTTTAAGCCCTAAATCCCATTCCTCATTCTGTCTTAAACACGAAGATCTATTTTTCTCCTATTCACTACCTGTCAACCCACAGGTCAGATGTGCAAGCAGGGGTACAGAAGCAGAAAGCTTATTGTTAGAATGTGATGTTCCCATGGATGATAACCTATGTTCCCATGGGCGATAGCCAAGCAGTAATTTTCCAGCCAGCACATTCCCCACTGGCCTTAGCGGAAAATCAAATCCTTGATTCTTCATGTGGAATTTGCTCATAGCCTCTATTTCGTAATACTAAAAGTTTAATAGAATTCATTCTCTTCCTTATATATGCAAACAAGAAATCGAGGAAACGTGGGCCAAAAGTTAACAAGAGGAGGAGGAGAATTAAAGGTCCAGATAAAGCAAATAGAAGGGTTGTTAGCCATGGGGACCAATTGAACATCCTATGAAACCAGTTATCTGATTCTAGTCTTTATTTTTCCCTGGCATCTAAATTTCTCTGTAGTAGTCATAAGCTCTTTCTAATTACTCCAGAGTTATAAGCATAGAAGCAACAGGTTTCACCTAGAGCCATACATAATCCATCTTGTTCTAAGAATAATAAATCTAACCCTCTTTTATTTCGGAGGACTACTTCTGCTAGTGAATCTACTTGAAGTTCTAGTCTGCTGAGCTCACTTAAGTTTAAGGGAGTTCCTACCCCGACATAGTAAGGGGATTTTGGGGTTTAGGCACAACCCGCAATCTTGTCCTATGTCTGGGGAGGTCTTATTTAAGCCTTGTGTATTGTTGTTAACATAGTTATTAATTCTCATTCTGGTTCTGGTTGTGGCTGGTCAAATGCCTAGGCTAAAGAGGAAAAAAGGAAGAAACAAAGGGTTATAATATATATGCTTGAGTCTTAGTCTTAAGTGCCCTTCTTCCTGAGCTGTCCACTCTCGTGCTGCCTTCACCTGGGAGCGATGAATCCATGATGGGATGCCGTCTACTTTAACTGCAGTGGGCGTCGTCAGGTAGACAGTGAAGGGTCCTTTCTATTTGGATTCTAGTCCTTTGGAAGTGAACTTCCGGATCCACACAGAGTCCCCAGGCTGAAACTGATGGAGAAGTCCGTCCCCTGGGGCTGAGTGGACAGCACGAACCTGGGACCAAATCTCCTTCTGTACACTTTGAAGGGCCTGTAAAGGCTTAAGTAAGACAAAGTTGCGTAGTTCTGCCTTTTTCTCATCTTCCATTCTTGGTACTAAAGGTGGGAGTTTTCCAAAGAAAATTTCAAATGGGGTGAATCTATTAATATATGGCGTACACCTGGCTTGGAGAAGAGCAAAGGGGAGAAGTTCTACCCAGGTCCCACCAGTTTCTAATCCTAACTTGACTAATGTCTCTTTTAGGGTCTGATTCATTCGCTCTACTTGGCCCGAACTTTGGGGCCGGTAGGCGCAGTGGAGTTTCCATTGCAAATTTAGGTAGCTAGCCGATTGTTATGCTACGAAGGCTGGCCCGTCATCCGACCCTAAAGTTCTGGGGAGACCAAATCGAGGGAGAATTTCTTCTAGTAGGTTCTTAGTAACTACTAAGGCAGTCTCTTTCCTGGGAGGGAAGGCCTCTACCAATCCTAAAAAGGTGTCTATAAAAACAAGTAAATATTTGTAGCACCCCCCACAGTCGGGGTTACCTCAGTGAAATCTACTTCCCAGTGGTCCCCTGGATAAGTTCCTCTTTCCCTATGCCTAGGTTCTTCTATCTTCCCCGTCTGTGGATTAACTTGGGCACAAGCTGGGCATCGTGAGGCAATCTCCTCTGCAGTTCTTCTCCCTTCTAACAAGCAAAAGTAGGGGTCTAAAGCTTGGAGCATCTTAGTTCATCCAACGTGTGTGGTCTGGTGTAGTTGGTGGAGGAGAGTCCTTCCAAGGGCCGTGAGAGCCCGATTTTTCCAGTTGGGTTTGTCCACCACCCCTGTTGGTTCCTAGTGGCTCCCCTGTCCTGAAAATATATGTCCTCTTCTGCCATATAAATCGGAGACAGAGGCAGTTCTGGGTAAGGGACAACAGTCAGTAGATGTGGTGGGGGCCCCACTGGCCTTGTGGCCACTGTTCTTGCCTCTGCATTGGCTCATCAGTTTCCCTCAGCCTCAGGACTATTCCCTTTTTGATGCCCTTTACAAAGAACAATAGCAAGAGTCTTAGGCATCTATATGGCTTCAAGTAAGGCTAAGATCTCCCTCTTGTTCTTGATGTCCTTCCCAGCGGAAGTCAGAAGCCCTCTTTCCTTGTCGATGGCTCGCTCCCTGTACATGTGCAGTGGCAAAGGCGTATCGGCTGTCAGTGTATATTGTGACTGCCTTATCCTTTCCCCATCTTAGTGCTTCCGTGAGGGTGATGAGCTCAGCCTTTTGAGCAAAAGTCCTATGGGGAAGAGCCTGTGACCAGATAGTGCCAGTTAAAGTAACGACCACTACCCCAGCGTACCTCCTTCCTTCTTGCATGAAGCTGCTCCCGTCCATGAACAGAACTTCACTGGCTTCAGGCAGAGGAGAGTCCTTGAGGTCTGGCCGCAAGGAACACACAGCATCAATGAAATCTATGCAGTCATGAATGGGAGTCTGGGGGTCTGGATCTGGCAATAGATTGGCTGGGTTGATGACAGTAGCTTTGGATTTTAGCCATACGTTTGGGGTCATCCGGTACCTCCCTGTTGTTGAACACCTTCTGGGCTATCTCAACAAGGTGGGACAGGTTCATCCTTGCAAAACCTTCTAATTTTTTGCAATTTATGCCAGATATCAGAGGCTGCCTGAGTAGCAAAGGCTATATTAATTGCCCTCTTGTTCTCAGGGGCCTCAAGATCAATGGGGGTGTATACCCGGTACACCTCGTTCAAGTAACGCTCCAGAGGATTCCTGAGGTCCCTGTATAACTTCAGTTACCTTAGAAAGGTTAGTTGGCGGACGAGCAGCCATCCTAATTCCCCCAATTAGAATCTGGTGGTACCCATTTAATGCCGTTCTCCCTGCCTGAGAATTGTGTCCCCAGTCTGGGTGGGTGGAGGGAAATTCCTCCTCAATCTGTTCCCCTGCTTCCTCAACTCTCCTCCCTCCCATAGTTATCTTTTGTGTTTCAGTCCGAATGAGTCCTTGTTCTTCCTCGGTGAAAGGGGTAATTAAAAGCTGTTGGCAATCGTCCCAGGTGAGGCAGTGAGTCTGAAAGACACTTTCTAAGAGTACTATTAATACCTGAGGTTTTTCAGAGAAAGGCGGATTCTGTGCCTTCCAGGTGTACAGGTCGCTAGTCAAGAAAGGCACGTAAACCATAAAGGGTCTGTCTGTGTGATGCCCCCGGGGTGGTGCTTCTCACAAGGGGAGGATGGCCGGGTTAGTGGTATTAGCTGGTGCCCCACCTGGAGCAGGAATAGGAGGCCCATAGGGGTTACCTGCCTGCCTCTGAGAAGGTGAGGCAGTGCTATTTGGCCTCTGTTGTCCTGGATTAAAGGGTGGAGGAAGGTCACTGTCCTCCAGTGGAGATTGGAGGACTGAGGGACTGCGCTGTCTTGGAGATTCAGTTGCTGCATGTTTCGGGGTGCCTACAACTAAGACTCACACCCCTAGAGAAAGGGCACACCGGCGGAGCTAAGGAGGGGGTGTCTGAACAAGGTTTAACCATTGATTGATGTAGGGAAACTGATCAGGATGTCCTGGGTCTCCCGTGACAATCTTCCAAACGTTCCTCACTAAACCCCTGTCCAAAGAACCCTCCAGAGACCAGTTTACATCGAAAGACAGCCACTCAACTTTACACAATGTTTTTAGTCTGCCTGGAGAAAACTTTATGCCATAGTCAGCTCCTTCTACAAACCCTTCTTTGAAATGTCGCAGGAGACAACCCAAGGGTGTCTTCTGTGAACTCAGGCTTCTCCCCATCGCTTGTGCAGAAAACACAAAACAGACACTCAGACAAGAACAATCAGACACTCAGACAAGAACAATTACTGGAGTGTAGGTGGACCCAGAGAAGTCCGCCACCTACAACCTAGACAAGACCAGAGACAATAAACAGAACCTGACAACAGGGCACAAGAGGCGGCATCCCATGGCCTGGTCATGGTCCGGGAGATATGACTGCGTCCAGTCTCTCCACGGACCTCCACTGACCAGTCAACAGAAACAGGAAGGTACCTTCTATCCAGACACTGAGGCCTCGGAGATTCCAGACTCCCATCAGGACCAGGAACAAAGAGCATGTCCTAAAGGTTGCATCCTTGACAATTGTACTGACCCGTCACAGCATTCAAGGGCTCTGGAACGTCTCAGGTTGGCCACCCCTTTGAATCCGTAACAGGGACAACAACCGCTTCGGAGGCCGGTCCGGTCTTAGATCCCAGGGCCACTCCCTGAGATCTCGCTGGGGCCTCCAAATGTCGTAGCTGCCAGCCCCCGAAAGACACACAGACCACCAGAAATCAGTGAGTTATAGGAAACACTCTTTATTCAGCCAGCTGGGTCTGCCAGGGGTACGCAGACCCTAAATTAAGCAGCCCCGAAATGTAGAGGTACAGGGTTTTTAAGCCCTAAATCCCATTCCTCATTCCGTCTTAAACACAAAGGTCTATTTTTCTCCTATTCACTACCTGTCAACCCATAGGTCAGGTGTGCAAGCAGGGGTACAGAAGCAGAAAGCTGATTGTTAGAATGTTATGTTCCCATGGGCGATAGCCTATGTTCCCATGGGTGATAGCCAAGCAGTAATTTTCCAGCCAGCACAGTCTCTGAATCTTGGCAACCTGTTTTGGTTCCCCTGGGACACTGGTATACAAAGCTGATCACTAGGGAGATGGGTTTTTTGCATCAGGGTTTTCTAAGTGTGAAGAACAGTATTCTCCTTAATTCTTTCTGCCCCGAGATTTAAAGTTGGGAGGATTAGTATGGTAGCTTCAATTAAAGCCCGATAATAGGGAAGGGGACCATCCTATCTTGGAGGACTGGGCTGGATATGAGGGTCCCTGAACACCATGTGGGTGGGTTTGATTTGTCAAAGCCTGTGGCTAGTGCTGGAAGCTCCTGCAGCCCCTTAGCCCAGGGAGCAAAGTCTGGACCTGGGTGTAGAATTCTGAGAGCCCCTGCAGTTGTTTTTTCTAAGAAGACACCGAGTAGGTGGAAGAAGTATGGCAGACCCTGTGGACAACAGAGCTTTCCTCTAACAAGCATGGCAGCTGGAAGGCCTGCCCTTTTGATGGGAGTTCTTAGAAAATTCTGGGAGAGGTAAACACATCAAAAGAAAGATTTTATCTTCCTGATAATAAGCCAGGTGAAACTAATTACAAATTTAAAAGCAAAATTTTACAAAATGTGACTTACAGATGTTCCTTGGATTTATGGATCAGACTGCAGGGATTGTACATTTTTAATAGTTAATTTTTAAAATAATGGCTATCTTCAGCTGTTCTAAGGTCTACCCCAAAAAGGGATTTTTGTCCACATTTGGACCAGAATTTTTTCAGAGACTCTGACTGGCAGGGTCTGGCCATGGTGGTGGCTAATAGACCCATTCTTTCACCCATTTAACAAACATTTAATGGCATGTGCCAAGCAATGAGCTAAGTGCTAGAACACAGGACAAACCTATGGAGCTTAGAGTCTGAAAAATAAACATTAAATCCTGCCCTATGGAGCTTAGAGTCTGAGAAATAAACAGATTAAATGAATAACTGCAAGAGACAAAGGAGAATAACTACATAGCTCTGAAGTTTACAGCGAAGGCATGTGACCTAGCCCAGTGGTAGTAGTTAGGAAAGCTTTACCTTAATAGGTGACCCTGGAAGACAGGTAGGCAGAAAGGGAGATCACTCCAGGCAAAAAGAATAACCTGTGCAAAGGTCCTGTGGTGGAAGTCTAAAAGAGTAAACAAGACTACAGTCATATGCCACATAATGATATTTTGGTCAATGAAGAACTGAGTTTATGATGGTGGTCCCATAATTATAATGGAGCTGATTTTCCTGTAAGAAATTGAAGGATATGTGGTCCAGAAGGAATATCTTTTCCTCTGACGGGAGCAATATCTGTGGGGTTTGGCAAAAGATTCCCTCTCATAACACTTTAATTTTGAGTGTACAGATTACATCCCAGTCAGCCACTGACCTGTTTCAGCACAGAGGAGCCTGTCCCCGCCCTCCCCAGTGCTACATATTCAGAGGGTTCTACAGTCCTCTGAGATCTAGCCTTATGGTCTTCGGAGTACACTGCAGAAAATTATTTGTCAAGCACCTAAGGTCCTGTACGAGATACAGTATTGTCACTGTCACTTTAGTAAAAGCTTTCTGTGACAGTATGGAGCCAGCCTGTCCCGGTACTTTGGAAATATTTTCAGGTTATAATGATGTAAAGCATAAATAAGTTTTATTTCTTCCATCAATTCAATGCCAGAAAGAGCTCTTTGTGCCAGACAGGGTAAATGGAACTAAAAACAAATTTCCAGAGTCAGAATATTGATTCCTTGGTCCTCCACCTTCTCCATGTTAAACACTGCCTCCCCTTTTTTTTTCCAGTTTTACTGAAATATAATAGACAATTAGTTGCCATATTTACATTGTACAATTCAATGAGTTTTCTTTTTCAATTATAGATGGCAAACAATAATATATTAGTTTCAGTTGTACAGCATAGTGATTCAAGATCTATGTAACTCACAAAGTGATCATCCCACTAAACTTAATAGCCCTCTTCCCCCTTACATATTACAACATTAACTATTTTCCTATGCTACACTTTATATCTCCATGTCTATTTTGTAACTATCCATTTGTACTACTTAAACCCTTTGCCTTTTTTGCCATCTCCCCATCCCCCTCCCATCTAGTAACCCTCGAAATATTCTCTGTATCTATGAGTTTATTTCCATTTTTGTTGTTGTCATTGTTTACTTTGTTCTTTATATTCCACATGTACATGAAATCATGTGATATTTGTCTTTCTCTGACTTATTTCATTCAGCGCAATATCCTCTAGGTCCATCAAGGAAATATCTTTTTCAATCCCCTTTTTTTTAACCCGTGTGTGTCTTTTAATCTGAAGTGTGTCTCTTGTAGGTAGCATATGTAGGGGTCTTGTTTTCTTAGCCTTTCAGCCACTCTATCTTTTGGTTGGAGCACTTAATTCTTTTCTATTTGAGGTACGTATTGATAGGAATGTAGTTATTACCATTCTTTATTCATGTTTTTGATACATATTTTTTTTTTCTTAAAGAAGTCCTTCCAACATTTCCTGTCATACTGACTTGGCATTGATAAATTCCTTTAGCTTATTTTTGTCTGGGAAACTCTTTATCTGTCCTTCGACTCTAAAGTAGAGCTACACTGGATAAAGTATTCTTGGTTGTAGATCCTTGGTGTTCATCATTTGAATATTTTGTACCAAGTCCTTCTGTCCTGCATAGTTTCTTTGGAGAAATCAGCTGCAAGTCTTAGGGGTGCCCCCTTGTAGGTAACTGCTTTTCTCTTGCTGCTTTTAAGATTCTCTCTTTGTATTTAACCTTTGGCATTTTAATTATAATGTGTCTTGATGTGGGCCTCTTTGGGCTCCTCTTTTGGGGAACTTTCTGAGCTTCCTGAGGTGGTATGTCTATTTCCTTCGCCAGGTTAGGTAAGTTTTCCATCACTATTTCTTCAAATATATATTCAACTTCTCGTTCTCCCTCTTCAGGTACCCCTACAACATGGATGTTGTTATCCTTAATTGTGTCTCATAGGCTCTTTAAATATTATTATATTCTTGGCCACTTTTTTCTTGTCATTCTGATTAAATGTCCTTGGCTTCCCCATCCTCTATATAGGTGGTTTAATCCTCTTGTTTAACCACTCCGTTGATTCCCTCTAATGTATTCTTCATCTCAGATAATGTGTTCTGCATTTCTGACTGGTACCCTTTTACAATTTCCATTTCCATTTTTATGTTTTTTATCTCTTTGTTAAAATTCTCACTAAATTCATCTACACTTCCCCTAAGTTGATTGAGCATCTTTATAACCAGTGATTTGAACTCTGCATTTGATAGGTTGCTTGACTCCATTATTCCTGGATCTCTTTTCTGGTCTCTCATATGATTTCTACTTCTTTGTCTTCCCACTTGACTGTTTTTCTGTGTCTATATCTGTGTACTAAGCAAAGCTCCTAAGTCTCCCGGTCTTATTAGCATGACTTTGTGTAGTAGGTGTCCAGAGGCACAGTCCTGAGAGGGGTTCAACTGCAGGCCAAGTTTAGCCCCAGCCTGTGTCCCTCTGGGGACACCTGTTAAGATTCAGCCAGCAATCCAGATACTATGCTTATAGTTGCCTCAAGAAGCCATGCCAGAAACTGAGGCCAGCTGCCACCAGTGTGAGTCTTGGCACTGCTCAGCAAGGAGCACCAGACTCCCTGAGGACACCTGGTATGTGGTTCGGGTGGGGTTGCAAGTTGGGGAGGTTGAGATTCAGGGAATCCTCTGGGCTGAGGGACCTCTGTTATCCAGTTAGATGACATTTCATCTATGGTGATGCTGAGTCTCGTACTGGGTGGGCGGGAGGGCTCAACAGAGGAACAATGGATACTGCCAGCACTTCTCCCCATAAGAAAGCCTCGCCTCCAGCCCTCGCTGGACAACTCAATGTTCCCCTGTAAGTCACTGGTGCCCCCCGCATAGCCAACGCCATGTGCAGAGCAAGCAGGTCCGCCACCACAAAAGTCTGCTAGCAGACACAGCCCCTTTAAGAGGCATCTGTAGCTGCTGTTGCCACAACATCTGTCCCACTCAGCTGCTTGGGACCGGGTGGCCTCGGTCTTTGCCCCCTCCTACCTTCACTGTTGAAGGTTGATTAAATATTTCTCTCCCTAGTTGTAGTGCTTCTGTTCATCAAGATCCCAGGCAACTTTGCTTGCCATTTGCTGCGTGTTTCTGTCACAACTTTGATTTAGTCACAACAGGGGTGAACAAAGGCTCTATCGTCTACTCCATTTTATCATGTCTCAACACCCCCCCTCTTCTTTAAACGAATACCACAAATTTCCTTAATCTAACCACTGCTCCAACATGTAATAGTCAAAACAACATTGCCATGACAATCCCTTTGGTTCCTTTACCTCTCCATCCTGATTTCATGTTTTTATTAATCCTCAGGCCACCTTTCACTCTCTCCTGACAGTCACTATTATGGTGATCTACCCGTATAATAATGGAATATAATAGAAAGAACTGCACATTTTATTTAAGAAGTGACAACGGGGGTGACGATAATGACATCAGAGAAAATTTTAGCCTCTGACACCCACAGCTACAGTAAACAATACAGACAGACTAACCCCACCCAGGTAAACATAAAACCTCACGCTAAAGGCTTATTTACCTCAGTTCCTTTTACCCAGTACATCTGACTTCAAACAAAAAAACTACAAGGCATACTAAAAGATAAAAAACACACTTTGAAGAGACAGACCACACATCAGAACCAGACTCAGATAAGCCAAAGATATTGGAATTATCAAAATGGAAATTTAAAGTTATAATCAATGTTAATGGCTTTAATGGAAAAAGTGGACAACATATAAGAACAGATGGGTAGTATAAGCAGAGAGATGTAAATCAAGAACCAAAAGGAAATGCTAGAACTAAATAACACCATAACAGAAGTGAAGAGTGTCTTTGACAGGCTCATCAATAGATGGGCATAGCTGAGAAAGAATCGGTGAACCTGAAGAACTGTCAATAGAAATGTCCAAAACTGAAATGCAAAGAAAAAGAGAATAAAAAAGACAAAACAGAATATCCAAGAACTGTGGGACAATTACAAAGGGCGTACTATACACATAATGAGAATGCCAGAAGAGAGTAGAAGAAATATTTGAAGCAATAATAACTAAGAAATTCCCAAAATTAACAATAGACACCTGTAACACAGGAGCCCCAGGCCTGGAACTTGCACCTGGTTTTGGATATTCCAGAATAACCACCAGGAAGACCAGAGGGATGAGAAATGCCATTTATTACTCACAAGGCAGGGAAGCTTCAGAAGCGGCCGGTCAGAGCTGCAGGAATAAAAACTGCTGCTGACCAAGTGCAAGCAGAGTTTTTTATGCCCGCAAGCAAGGGAGGGGTTATCTCATTGGGGGAGCAGCCACATTCTCAGATGGATGGGATTAAGATGTGCTGCTTGGTTACAGGAACAGATAACATCCATGGGAGCAGCAGAAAACATCCTTGGGAGTAGGCACTGCTTGAAAGCTCTTTGTGTACTACCTTCCTTGGCTGCTAGCCGGGCAGTTATCAGTCTTCTGAGTATGCGGAGGGGCTATGTTCTGAGTTAACCCTACAACACCAAATACAGATGGAGGAAGCTCAGAAAACACCAAGCAGGATAAATACAAAAAAAAAAAAAAAATCTACCTAGGCATATCATATTCAAACTGAAAAAAACACCAAGAGAAAATCTTGAAGCCTGGGAGGTAGGAGGGGGGACACCTTACCTATAGAAGAAAAAAGATAAGAATTGTATTAGACTTCTCTTCAGAAATCATGCAAGTAAGAAGAGTGGAATGAAATGTTTAGCATGTTTAGGGGAAAAGGCCCACCAGCTTAGACTTCCGTATCTAGCAAAATTATCTTTTATAAGTAAAGGAGAAATAAAGACTTTCTCACAAGGCAGGGAATCTGTCACCAGGAGACCTGACTTGCAAGACATGTTAGTTTGAAAGAAAGAAGGAAAATGATATAGGTGAGAAAATCTGATCTACATTAAAAAAGAACTTTATGAAAAGAATATGTAAAGATAAAATATGAAGGTAGATAACTAGAATCCATATATGTCCAATTTGAGTACTTTGCAACTTCCACCAACTAGATGCTGAATGTGTGAATCACCTCAGAAGACTGAATTTGGGTGGAGACAGGGAAAGATATGGGAGCCATTATTCTAGGAAAGATGGCCCAAGAAAAGGGTAGTTTCGCTAAATCCCTGTAAGGTAGTCAGGACAGGTAATTCATTCTGCCAACAAAGAATACGCACTGTGTGCCACGTCCTCTACTTAGCAATGGAAATAAGTAGACATCTGGAAGGGTGACAAAGAGACAGACAAGTAAAACAGTTAATTAGATTAGGAGCTGTCTGGAGTAAGTGCACAAGAGAAATTTGAAAAAAGAAACTATTTTATTTTATTTTATTTTTAAGATTACACGACACACACACCATCAAACACAGAAAAGCACAAAATATTACCTAGTCTCACCACCCAGAGAAAACCAGGTTAACAAATCTGATGCATCTTCTCAAACTTATAAAGGCGGGCGCCCGCTCTTGTTTTGTAAAAGGAATTCTTACTGAAAGCGGCGCAACACCCATCCGGGAAGGCTTTGCAGCGCTTGTTTGGGGGCTGGAATTTAAGAGATCGTACTTCAGTGGGTGATGACGATGCCGAGGGCAAGCAGCAGGATCCCGGCTTTACAGACTAAGAAGTCAAGTCTCAGAGAAGGACGTGACTTCTGTACAGATTCCGCAAAGAAAGGCAGGAGACTCCGCAAAGAAAGGCAGGAGCCGGGAGGGCCCAGAAGCGCGCGGTCACCGCAGCCTAGCAGCGGACAGAGGAACCTGACGGCGACAGCGACGGCGGGGGCGGAACGGTGCCGGACCCGCCGGGGCGTGGCCTTGTGACGCGACGTCACGTTACCCCTCTCTAGGGGCCCATTGGTGAGCCATTACCGCCCTTTTCCGGGGCAAGAAAATTGGTAGCAGGACCGGAAGTGCAGTAGCTCTCGAGTTCGAGACAACGACGCCATTTAAGGCAGAGCGACCTGGTGTCGTTAGAGCCGGATATCACCTCCATTCAGGTTCCTGCCCGAGTTGGAGAAGACCTCCAGAATTCTGGTGGCCGATGGGAGGGCACTGAGTCGGTTCGCGAAGTATCCGTTCCCACCGAAACACCCGAGCCACTGAGGGCCACCGGAAGCCCCGCCCCCAGGAGGAGTTGGAAATCTTCGCGGTGGAGGAAGGAACCCTAAGGACTGCCCCCGGGGTGGAGCAATGGCCACGCCCCCGGGGGCCGGTCCTGCCGCTCTGCGTTTTACAGCCGCTGCCAGCTGGCAAGTCGTGCGCGGACACTGCGTGGAACATTTTCCGCGAGTATTGGAGTTTCTGCGGTCCCTGCGCCTTGCTGCACCCGGCTTGGTTCGCTACCGCCACCACGAACGCCTTTGTATGGGCCTAAAAGCCAAGGTATTGAAGTCATTGGGACCTGGAAGAGGGTAAAGGGGCGGGATGCGAGGACCTGACTGGAGCAGACCGCTTGGGAATGGGACCGGTTGGATAAGGGCAGCTTACCCCGAAGTGAGGATTTTTAGCTCAATACCATTCACAGGTGGTGGTGGAGCTGATCCTGCAGGGCCGACCTTGGGCCCAGGTTCTGAATGCCCTGCATCACCATTTCCCAGAGTCTGGAATTGTAGTGCGGGACCCCAAAGCTGTGAGTAGTCCCTGGAACAATCCCCATCCCGTTAACCCTTGGTGTAGCAAAGGTGCTCCTCCTCCTGGCCACTGGATCCTGGTGCTCCTAACTTGTCTGCCTTCTTTACCTTCAACAGACAAAGCAGGATCTGAGGAAAATCTCAGAGGCACAGGAAGCCTTTTGCCAGCAGGTGAAGCGGCTGGCAGAGGCCCCTGTGGATTTGACTTGGAAGCTGCAGGTGAGACTGGCTGGTTTGGAAGCTATGGTGAAGCTATTTTCTCTTCTTCTGACCTGCTTCTTTGTGCCTTGCAGGAACTTGAACAAGAGTACGGTGAACCCTTTCTGGCTGCTATGGAAAAGCTATTTTTTGAATACTTGTGTCAGCTGGAAAAAGCACTGCCTACACCACAGGCACAGCAGGTTTTCCTGGGGCAAAACACAGAGGGCAGAATGTGGGGTGGTTCTATCAAGGACTGTGGTCTTCATGCCTCTCTCCCTGCCCACAGCTTCAGGATGTGCTGAGTTGGATGCAGCCTGGAGTTTCTATCACTTCTTCTTTTGCTTTGAGGCAATATGGTGTGGACATAGGATGGCCACTTCCAGGTACCAGGACCATCTGGGAGAGCTAGGAATTTGGGGGTGGAGTGTTCAGCCTGAGACCTTTTGAGACAGCCAGCCCATTAGAAGGGTTACATGGGCCCTAAGCATAACAAACCAGACTGAGTTGATATGTTACTATCTCTTCTCTTTATAAGGAACATTGTTTTCTTTTTTAGAGTACTCCGTTACTAATTCAATGAACATGACAGAGCCCATGGAGCAGAGTCCTCCTCAGAAACCAAGACCAACAGCACTCCACCATCCTCTGCCAAAAGCCAAGGCTGGCCCATACCTTCCTCAGGGATCAGTCTCAAAGAAGCACCCAGAACTTTTGGCCGGCCACCACTTCAATCTGGCCCCTCTAGGCCAGCGAAGAATCCAGTCCCAGTGGGCATCCACTAGGGTAGGCCATAAGGAGCGCCCCACAGTCATGCTGTTCCCCTTTAGGAATCTGGGTTCACCAACCCAGGTCATATCTAAACCTGAGAACAGGGAAGAACATGGGGGACACATGGCAGATGCAGCAGGTGCTGTCGGTACAAAAGCAGCCTCCACTGGAAAATCTAGGAGTCCACTCCAGACCCTGGGCAGAAGGGCTCTGAAGGAGAACCCAGTTGACTCATCTGTCTCAGAGCAGAAAGAGTGAGTGGAATAGTTGCTTCTTTCTCCCTGTTAGCAGAACATTCCTTACCTGCTTTCCCTTCACCCTATCGTCTTTGCTTGCTCCCATCCCAGGAATTTCTGGGATTGCCCCATGGAGCCCCTGAGACTGTCATTATCACCTCCTAGGGCCAGGAAGCCAGGTAGGTATCCTGAGTCAGGACTGGGTAAGACAGCGTCCTCTACTGGGGACTCTTGAGGGCCTATGTTCACCTAGAAGAGTACTTTTACTCTGGTTTCCTTCTTGCAGTGTGTCTTCCATCTCTGTGCAGCCCTGTTGTTACCATAGGAGACTTGGTTTTGGACTCTGATGAGGAAGAAAATGGCCAGAGGGAAGGAAGGGTGAGTAGGGAGGAACAGAAAGCTGGAGAAGGTAGGGGATGAGGCAGAACGAAACAAACCCACATGCTCCAGAATATGGAGGGCTCGGGGAGTGTTTCAGTTGACGTTAAGTTCTTTTTGCTCCCTTCTCTGCAGGAGTCTCTGGAAAACTATGAGAAGACAAAGTTTGATACCCTAATCCCCACGTTCTGTGAATACCTCCCCACTTCTAGCCCCAGTGTCATGTCTTTCCCTTCCCATGACCACACAGACTCTTTAGTTCTAGACTCCTCTGATAGGACTGGAATGCCCTCTGTACCCAGCCTGTCTCCTTCCTCCTCACCTCTATAGGCAGTTTAGTGGGAATAAAGTGAAGGCCCAGGCTTGGTTGCCTAACTACATTGCCAAAATTACTTTGTAATGCTTGATAATTAAACTTTGGATTTGTTAAAACACTGTGTTGGTGTGAGGGAGGGGAATTAAGGCTTCTATAAAGTCAGTTTAAGTCATTCCTCATAAACAGAACTGGCCTGCCTTTCCAGGGCCATAAGAATCCCTTTGCCCTTTTACTTCCTTTCTAAAATGTTGTTCAGATGTGCCAGAAAGATTACCAGGACAAACCTAAATGATAGTTTCCTTTTGCCATTCTGAAAATATCTATGTGTCCTGATGCCAGAATATATATTCTGTAAATTCTCATGCTGCTAGGTTACCTGGGGGTGGTGGCACTAGAATGAAGATGCTTCATGGGAAAAGTACTCATTGTCCTTGACTCTACTCGATCAGTGCCACCTCCAACTCCACTTGCCCTGGAGCAGCATCAAGATGCCAGCCTTGTGCAGAAAGCTTCAGAATCTCTTTACAGTCATTGGGATATTTCTTTATTGAGCTATTTAAAATATATAAACAATTCTTCTGAGATTTTTAGATAGTCAAAAATCCTATTTAATGAAGCTGATTAACAAAACATGATTCTAAAAGCCGACCTCTTCCAGACATTGGCCATATGAAACACTTATGTATGAATCACTATCTTTTTCTTTTAATAATCTTCAGGAGCTAGGTCCCCAGATTCCCATTTGATTATCTTAACTTCATTTTATCAGCCTGCCTTCCTTGCTTCCTTCCCAGTGAATGCCCGGGCATTTTGTGTGTGCAGATAAGAGAAGAACAGAATTACTGCAGGAGTGAGACGACAGGAGATGACCAAATAATAGTCATAGTAGCTGGGATGGGTGAGAGGCCTGCTTGGGAGGCCCTGTGGCATGGTGCTAGTGCCTTGGGAGGGCAGAACTGCTCAAGCCTAGGTCATATCACTAAAGATTGGATTAACTTGCTGGGTGACACGGATGAAGGTAGTTCTCCGGCTCAGCTCCTTCAGCTTAGCTGCTCCCACATACGTACATGTGGAGCGGATGCCTCCAAGGACGTCTCGGATGGTATGTTCCACATCCCCTTTGAAGGGCACCTCTACCGTCTTTCCCTCTGAGGCCCTTAGAGGAGGAAAAACTTTCTTACCTTTTCCTTTTGGATTCCTTAAGCCCAGTAACTCCTCCCCAGTCTCTAGCATTTAGCCCCAGTTCACCACTTTTCTCCCAAGAACTGTACCACTCATCTCCCAGCAGCCATGAGTTCTGCCACTGCCCTATTTAGTCACACCTTCCAAGAACCCTCAGCTCCCGGGCCTCTGCACATACCTGTACTCAGCCACGCCCCCAGCATACTTCTTCATGGCCATTTCAGAACTCATCCCGTAGAAGAGCTTATACTTCTTGCCATCCCTCTTGATGAGCTCACCACCTGACTCACTGTGCCCTGCCAGCATGCCACCCAGCATTACGAAGTCAGCCCCTGCTCCTATCAATGAGGAGGGAAAAAAATGAATCTGGCTCAGGTGCCCATATGGCCACCCTCAGAAGCAACTCATACCAAATTCTCAGTCACAATCCTAGACCCTCAGAGGTAACTCATCCTTTTCTATAGGATCCTCCTTCTGTGCCCTCCCAACATCCTTACCGAAAGCCTTGGCCACATCCCCAGGACACCTGCAGCCTCCATCCTGCAAAGTAAGGAGCACTGTGAAAAGATAGCAGCCATTTCCCAAGCTCTCAGCAATGTCCCAATGGCCCACCTCAAAGCTGACAGGAACCCAGGAGTCCTGATCCACCTCTATCAGAGCTTCCATACCCAGCAGAAAACCCAGATGTTTGGCAGCCTCATACACTACCATGCCCTTGAACCTTACTGAAATGATGTGGCCTTTAAGGCCATGAGCAGCATCTGCACACTCCATCACTGCACTGAGCTGTGGATAACCCACTCCAGTTTTCTTCCGGGTGGTACACACAGAGCCTGAGAAGAATGTGACAAGGATGAGAGTGAAGTGCTCCACAGATGTTTGCCACTGAAGGGGTAGCCAATGGCCCCCACTGAGCCAGCTTACCTGGTCCAATTCCCACTTTGATGATGTCAGCTCCAGAGAGGATCAACTCTTCCACCATCTCTCCTGTTACCACATTCCCTGCCTGAGAGAGAACAATCAAAACAGCATTCTTAAGGTCAGAAATGAAAAGGAGGTTGCACGTTCTCATATATAGCATGCCTGGACCATGCATGACCTTCTGACATTATTACAAAGAAAGGTACCTGGGTTCCCTGTACTGGGCCCTCTGAGGGCTTTTAGACTAGCCACTTCAAAGGACCCTGCTTCCCCAGCTGAGGTAAGGGGGTTAGTGGCCAGTGTCACTGCTGCATGAGGGTAAAGCTGGGGTTCAACTAGACTAAGATCGAATCTGATTTATGGTAGATTTCTCTCTCCCACCCTACCAAGAGACCCAAACATATCCTGCCCTTAAGCTGTTATGTCATAAAACCTCTCTGGCTTAGGGAAAGGGGAAAAGATAGTAGGTAATGCAGGCTAAATACTCATATACACAGCTGTATTTGCTTCTGATAGACAGGAGAGACCTCTCAATGCTTGAAGAAAATGAGGCCTTGTCATCACCCCCCTAAGCTTGAAAAAAAATAAAACATTGTTTATTTGGACTCCTTAATATGACTGTAGTACCATGTCCATTTCAGTGGACAGATATATATGTACCACAGATATGTACAATGCATAAACACATCATGGTTTGGTGAGTGATGTTAGAGTCATTGGATTTACAAAGACTATGTATCAAGGGTCAGAGATTGCAAGACAAATAAATATTTTAAGCAGAACCATGGATAATCATCTGGTGACATGATTAAGCAGATGAGGAAAATCATAATGCAGCAGAGGAGAAATTAACCGATATTAAAAAATGGAATGGCACAAAAGAGTGGAAGGAGAGCAATGTACCAACTACAGGGTAATAGAAACATACCATGATGGTGTGTTCAGGGAATCGCTTCCGCACATCCTTTACAAATTCAACAAAGTGTTCAGAGTAGCCATTTGCCACATCCAGGCATATATATTTCACCTGGGGAATCGCTTCCAGGATCTGTTCCAACTGCTCAAAATCAGAAGAGCTTGTGCCTGAGCTGGCAGCCAGATGCTGTGGAAGAAATAGGTGCATTGGCATGGGAGGCATTAGCCTGTGGCATGTCAGAAATTACCTGATGAGCCAGTGGGTGGGGAGGTAAGGGTTGATCCCCTTACCGCCAAACAAAGATTCCTGGAAAACTGGGATAAGGAAGGGATCGAGGGAAGACAAGTATTACCTTAAGACAGTCAGAATTCTGGCTAGCAAACACTTTCCACTGCTCGAGGCTGTAGTGTTTATGGACAGCAGTGAAGAGGGAGAACTGGGGAGAAGAAAGACAGCCATCAAAAAGGATAGAACTTTATTAAGATCTCCTTCTCTAGAAATAGTCTATTATACTACTCTGAGGGAGAAAAGGACTGAAGTCTGGAAAGGGCCACTTGAAGAACTCGGGTACAGCTGGGATTTTAGTTCAACCATTATTCTCCCTACAAATCCAAGTAGGGCTTTTTGCTGTTAGCTAGTACTGTCAAATACTTCCACCAAAGTACTAAGTCACCTGGATTGGATTTCACCTGACACAACATTACCTCGCTGACTTAAAAGATGACAAAGACAAGTTGTTTGTACAATGGGACCAGAAGTAGACAAGAACCATGAAGAGACTGGACAGAGCCAGTGTCTGTCTATACTGACTCAGCCCCTCTCCCTCTGTTGACCTAGTAGAAGAACCAACCTATTTTGGGTAACTTCTGGTTGATTCAAAAGTCTAAATACTCAGAAAAGGTAAGGCCTTAAGGTTAACAGAGCCAATAAAGTGCTACCCCATCCTTTCTCCATCTCCACAGAGTAAAGGACAAATTTTCTTGAGACATGGACTAACCTGCAAAGTCTATTTCATTCAGTCTATTTTAGTCAACCAAGTCCAAGGATATAATGACTCATTGGATTTGTATGCTCAACAAATTGCAAAAAATATCCCAATACTTTGAGAAAGACATTCAAAGGCCACTGTGAATACTGGTGTTTGTGCTTTAAAAGTGCAAACATGCAAACAGACAAGAAACAGTAGTTGACTGAGACAGCACACTTTTTTTTTATATATATATATATAATTTTTATTTTTATTTATTTTTTACGCCTACAGCTTCTGGTCTTCCTAGCACAAATCTTGCAGTTGGCAAGAAATCCAAGGAAGTCATGTAGCAGTCAGCAGTAAAGGTTATTGTTATAGTCACTTAAGAGATCATCATCAACACTACCTAGTGAAAGCTGATATTAAATTCTGCTTTTTCGGCAGCACTCTGCCACCGACATGCTGACAGACAAGAAAATCACTCTGGAGGTAAGTGTACCTTGGAGATATACTGGCATAGTGTGGCATGATGAGCATATCCAATTACATACCAAACCAGAGATCTAGAAAAAGATGATTGCTTGCATCCAACCTTTTCATTATTGCTGTGAGACTTGGCTCTATCTCTAAAATCTGACTTCTTAGCACTCATAAGCAGTACTGAAAAGCCAGTTTCAACATAAAATATCAAGACAGTGCCTATAAGGTCCATGTATTACAGCATGCCTACTAACAGTGAAGTCAGATTCGCCATTCCTCAACTCTACTGGACAGGGCGGGTGGACACTAGGCAATAGCAAGATTTCTAAATAGGGCATGGCAACAGCAATACAGTACTAAAACTATATTAACTTCACAGAAATGACAGCAGATATTCCACAAAGACTTACAGCCCTCAAAAATATAGAAAGGGAGATGAAGTCCTTAAGGTTAACAGCCACAAGCAGCAGCAGAATCCATCAACCACGGATAGATGGATTAAGAAGACTGCATTTGTTCTCAGAGTGGCCAGAGTAACTATCTACCTTCTCAGCTACAAGAATAGAGGCAGGTAATATTACTGACAGGAGCAGCATCTTCTATTTTGAAAGTGAAAAATAACCTGTGTGTAAGAAAAACACATTCCGTTTTGGGCTCATCCCAGAAATTCCCAGGTAACAAGGACTTAAAGATAAAATTTTAAAAAAGGGCTAGGAGGCATAAAAGAAAATTAATAAACTTCTCTCTATGGTCTTCTAGATAGGAATTTCTGAATGCTCAAACTATATTTTGTTTCTGAACTAAAGGAGTGAAGGCCTAGTTTCCTAATTTCCTCACGATGGTGTAACTGTAGAGATGCATATGATTTGGAGGGCGTGACCTCAGTGGTAGGAAAAGTTGACAAGATATATAAACTGCTGGACAGGAGAATAGGGAAAGTTCTGTTCATATATGAGAAAAATGGGGTGGGGGGAGCCAAAACTTAGCTTCGAATCTCAGTAACTCATATGGCTCTTTGAACTTATCAGATAAAGGGGCCTTAGTACTGGAGAAAATAGTAAAATGAAGCATCCGGACCATCTGTTAATTGCCAGAGAGTTGATCTGACGTGGTGGGGATGCAAATACCTCTGCAGTCAGCCGACATAACTGGACACCACTGAGGAAGTGGAATAAGAGAAGTCCTACCTTAGAGAGAACCTTGGCCATTTCAAAGGTGCCCACAGTATCCATATTGGCAGCAATGATAGGGATCCCAGTGTACATTTGCTTTGAGTTTCGAAAGGAAAAGGATCTTGTGAGATCCACCTGCAGATATGAACAGGAAACTGAGCATTTCGTTCAACCAAAAAACAAGTATTGCACGAGGACAAGAGCCAGGAATCTTTCTCACTCCTGGCCCACCAAGAGAAGCAGGCTCACCTCACTTCGAGACTTAAGAGTACTGCGTTTGGGCCTCAACAGGACATCCTTGAAGTCCAGTTTGACATCGTTGTCGATGTGAGGCATGGTGGGGGCCTTGGCGTAGCGACGAATATGAGAGCTGAAGGTGGGAAAAGTCATGAGGGCAGAGCTGAATCAATAGCAAGCCTTATTGCTCTTTTAAAGCTGGCGGCAGGGCTCATCTCCCTTCTCGCTTAAATTGTGGAAAGTCGGGGCATTGGTCGAGTCATGCGTGGTCCCTGAAGGCTGTCACCTCCGACCCGTCTCATGGCTGCAATTACCCTCGGTGTCTCCATCCCAGGGAGAAGAACTGGGATGGAATAGTGAGAGACCCTAAAAAGGTGCATTCTTTACGCCACTACTCTTCTCTCGCCCCTACAAAAACTAATTTGAAGGCGAGAAGGAATTGGGAGGCGGGGGGAGAGTTCCATAACCAGCTTCCGGAATAGGGGTACTTACTTCCTGTCGCCGTGGCCAAGGTGGCAGTTGACCGAAGCTCCCCTTGCTTAGCAACTAACCTCGTGCAGCCCCGCTGAGCCTTGTGGGTCTACTGCAACATGTTCCGCTAATAGCGGGCGAGAACGATTAATCAAGGAATTCCACCTTCGGCGGCGGCAGTGCAAAGATTTCTGGTTAACAGAGTCACACGCTGAGGTTGCCGTTGGATCCGAGAGGCTAGAGACTACAACTCCCAGGGTGGAAAGCGCAGAGCTGCCCCTGGCCTCATGGGAGAAGTAGTTCGTTCCGCCTGTCCCCTCTTTCCACGAGACCTGGCTCTCTAGGGACTCTCGAAATCGTATAGACGACTTCTCTGGTGTAACTAAGCCATCCGCCTTCTTTTCACTTACGACGCCACCTAAACGAAATGCGACAGCATTCCTGAACCTTTCGGGAAACCCCGGGAAAGAAAGGGGTGGGGGTGGGGTGGAGCCAGAGAGCGACCCGGAAGCAGAAGTGACTCCTACAGGCGGAGTGCTAGGGAGCGGCGGCGGCGACCGCGGCGGTGGAAGCAGCAGTTTATCTGTGTGCAGCCTCAAACTGGGAAGAAGATGCTAATTAAAGTGAAGGTGGGAACACTTCCAGCCTTGCCAAGACGCAGTGGTACTGAACTGGCCGCTGTGCCTTACGGGAGAGCGGGGAAGGGAAACCACGCCTTTCCCGAGCTTGGAGGGTGCTGACAACCTCAGGGCTCTCGCGAGGGGTGATGGGAAGTAGGGGGACTCAAGAGGGTTTTGATTGTTGGGGGCTGGCCCAGCCAGACGACCGCGGGGTCTCTGCCATTCCTGCTTTCTCGCCGGTACTTTGCCCAGAAGGACGCCTTTTTTGTTCAAGTCTCGCTGTATTCGAACCCCCATAGTCAGAGAGAAGGCCTAGCAGCAGCTTGGCTTCCTCTCAGATTCTTGAAATAAGCTCTGATCTCCGTTCTTCATGCCCAGGTTGCCAGCTTCTCCCAACCCCTAACATAGGCTGCCACCAAGCACCCTCAAAAACGTTAGCTTGGAGAACCGGGGGCCTACCGGGGTTTAGACTGTAAGCTTTTGCTTGTCGCCAAGGTGTGGTATGAGCCAGCCCTCAGGAACCAAAGCTGGGAGTGTGTTCAGTCAGCACCTACCTTTCTGAGCCGGGCATCCTGGACCAGCCTCACTTACTTGACTGAGGCAGATTAGTTACCAGTGCCCTAGTTCTTGGTACTAGAAGTGTCTCTTTCATCTCCGTCTCTCCACTCCAGTGTTCACCAGTTCTCAGCCCTCATTAGTGCTACCTGCTATTTCTTCTTTTGTACCTGCAGAGAGGCAAAAATTAACAATCGATGCAATGCAACATTAGTTTGATTGTTTTACTCTAAGTAAGTCTACCGTTATTTCATCAACCCTCTTGTGTATTTACATAATAGCCATTCTTAACCTCTTCAGTACTTCCAAACCACCTCTTAGCTAAGAATTGAGGCCAGACAGCATGGCCAAAGATCATTGTTTTTCAAACTAATGACCTATAAAAGAGTCATGAATTGTGAAATCAATTGATCAGTGGGTCGCAAGCAACATTACAAAAAGAAGAAAGGTAATAGAAATATCAGGGTATACTGTTGGATAGGTGTATCGTTTTGTGAATTTTTTACTTTATTATTATTTTATGCATATGTATGTTTTACTAGTTTTTATGTATTTCTTAGTGTGGGTTACTGTCAAAAAATGTGAGAAACACTAGCAGATGAATGCTTTTATCTTCTTTTCAATGCATAAGGTTTTTTATGTCCCTTTAGTACTCTTTAGTCCAAAGGAGAGGTTATAACAATGCCTGGTGTTCAGTGTTTTGTAAACTTTTTAAAAAATCTCAACCTACACTAAGAAGTTTTACCTCATGTCCCAGACAGACACAAAAAACTTAGAATCTGTGATATGCTCTGATATTTTCAATTCTATTCTAAGTTGATTTCTTAACCCACAGTTGCTTGAGACCTGCGTTAAAAAAAATACTTGTGTTATAGATGGACTTCTCAACTTAAAAGTGAATAAGAATCACATGAGGAGCTTGTAAAAATCCTAATTCTAATTCATTGGGTCTGGGATGGGACCCCAGATTCTGCATTTCTAACATGCTCCCGCATGATGCTGACACTGCTTGTCTGGGGGCCACACTTTTAGTAGCAGGATTCTAGATTTTGTCTCTCTGAATTTTTATTTAGTACTTCTCTATAATGGTCAGTCTCTTTTACTGAAAAACTTGCTGTCTTTAAACAGGTTCCTCTGTCCTACGTCTATCTTCTTTTATGTTTGCTGCATTTTTTAATTAAATATATATGAAAGCAATTAGAGGTTAATTACTATATAAATGATAGTTTTTATTGGCAGGCCTCCACTGTGAAATACTCATTTTTCAACTTTCATTTCCATTTAGCTGATATCTCTTTCTGCAGTGTTTTACAAATCCTTTTTTTATATACAATTTTGTCAGCTTTATTGAGATATAATTGACATATACTATTGTGTAGTTGAAGGTGAACCATATGACGATTTGATACGTGTACATAGAGCAAAATTGTTACCACAGTAAGGTTAGTTTACTCATTCATCTCACATAATTACATGTTTTTAAAGATCTACTCTCAGCAACTTTCAAGTACATAATACGATATTGTGAAGGGAACCAAAATTTTGCTGCTGCCCTGAGGCTGCTTTTTGAGATATTGATTTTAAGATGTTTATTAAGAAACAGGACTCAGAAAGAACCTTTGAGCCTCCCCCACCTTTCCTGCCCAAGAGATTCAGACAAATCCAAATCCTTCTGATTTAAGTCTTTTGACATCTCATCTCCATCTTTCTAAAATTAAATACATCATTTTCTGTCTTAAGTCGTCTCCCCAATACTCACCTCATTTATCGATCCCATCAATCTACCAGGTATCTGGAGCTCAGTTCATTTGTTTTTTACAGTTTGAGTGAATGTGGATCCAACTGAAATGATACATTGCAGTTGGTTGACATGTATTTTAAGCCTCTTTAAATCTGTAATGCCCCTTGTTCCCTATTTTTTCTTGTTGAATAAACTAGGTTGTTTGTCCCATAGTTTCCCACAGTTAAATTTTGCTGATTGCATCTCCATGTTGTTTTTTAATATATTCCTCTTTGCTGTTTTTCCTGTTGACTGATAATAAGATCTAGTAGCTTGATTATATTTTTTGTGTGTTCATGTGTGAGAATAATTCATAGGTGATAGTGTAATATGTACTTCTGTTATTTTGCTTTCTGTGATGTTGGTCATTACTTAGATCCATTATTTCATTGGAAGTTACAAAATGGGGATAATCTGATTTTATTGTTGTTTCTTATATTAGCTGGAATGCTTGAGTAGTGTCCAATACAATAACCATTAGCCACATGGACTACTGAACGTTTGAAATATGGCTAGTGAGATGGAAGAATTGAATTTTTATTTCTATTATTTGTTTCATTTGTATTTAATTTTAATTTAAATATAAAAACTGAAACTTTAGTCATTAGAAAACTTTTAAGTTGGATATGTAAATCTACTTTTTCATCTGTAAATTATGAAATTTAAATACAGATCATGTATTTCAGATGAAAATTTACCATCTGAATTGAAATGTGCCATAAGTATGAAATACAGGATTTTTGAATATTTGGTTTAAAAAAAAGATGTAAACTACATTAATAATTTTCATACCAGTTTCATATTAAAGTGATAATATCTTGACTGTATTTGATTTAAGAATATTAAAAATAATTTCACTTTTTAAACATATGGCTACTAGTATATTTAAGATTGTATTCGTGGTTTGCATTACATTTTTATTTCTATTGGACAGTGCTGCTTTACAGAATTGTTTCATTATACTCTCATCAAGGGTATTTAAAAATAAATTTTTCTCATAACAATGTATAATGGCATAAAAAATGGAAAATAGAGAAAAGCACAAATAATTAAAATCACACATAGCCTCACAACTCAAGATAACTGTTGTATATGTCCTTCCAAACTTTTTGAAAGCACATGCATGTATGTTTTTATTTTGTTCTTTTTACAAAATTAGAATTTTACCATTATTCTAAACTGTATTTGAAGACCGTGTGATTTTCCATCTATATTTGCACCATAATTTATTTAACCTTCAATTGTTTGATATTTAGATTTATTTCTAGTTTTTTTCAGTATCAAAAAGCTGCAGTGACCATTGCCATAGGTATATTTTTGGACGTAGTTATGATTATTTTTCCAGAAGTATTGTTGCTGGGAAACCATATTTCCAGATTGCTTTTTAATACATTAATGGGCTTCTACAGTGAATTTCAGAAACAAAGGACCGTTCCAAGAGTTTTAGACTTTACAAACCAGTAATTTTTTTTTAATGTCATAGGCCCAAGCATCTTATTGTTAGGAAAGCAGTTCTCAGCCTTCTGTTAGAATCTTTTTTTACTCTTCAAAATTTTTTATTAAATCAGAATTAGTATTTGTTTATTAATGTTCATATGATAAAGGGATATATTTTTATTAGAAATTTAAATAGTACCGGTAAAAGAGTTACCTTGATAAACCCTCCCCTTAGTCGTACTCCCCTCTCTCAAAGATAATCACTATCATAAGAGAAATTTATACTTTTAATCCTTTCTTCTGTGCATGTACATATGTATATATCTACATATAGAAAATAATGTATAATTAATTATGCATTCTTTAGATGTTTTTCCATGTTAATGTATAAATTGTCACGTAATAAGTGTATCATTCTATGGATGTACCATAGTTTAATAGTTTTCTTATTATTAAGCATTAAGCTATTTCTAGGGTTTTGCTTTTATAAAAGCTTCTGGAGTAAACTTCACATATTCCTCTTTGGATACATGCTCAAGTTTTTCCTCCAAGTTACTGACCTAGAAATAGAATTGTCTGGTTGAAGAGTCTTTGCATTTAAAGTATTGAGGTCAATAAAATGAAATAATTTGGGCAACACAGAATTGCAAACTTTTAATTTCGTTAGGAAAGGGCCTAAAAAAATTACTGACTCTTGTTACTATCATGTCATAAAAGGACATTTTAACACCTGAACATACTTGATTTTGTGAAAGTCTCATTGCTCTCAGTATTTTTCTCATTTTACCATAGACTATTGAAAGTTTTCACAGAGCAGTTTGGGTTGGGGTAGAAACTTGAGAATCATTGTTCTAATTTATTCTTTTGCATCCAAACAGACAAATCCAAAGGAGTTACTCTTGCATTTTTGGAAATACTATATACTTAGGACTGAACCATTCACGTAGTTGAGAAATTAGGCCTTCCTTAAGTACTTACTTCATACTGGTCTATATGAATACCATAAATAGAAACCATATGTTATTTTGTGAACCTACCACAATAGCATACATTGGGTCCCAATACTAGACTAGCCAGACTTGGTTAGGCATTACTGAGTACAGAGCTAAGAGCTCAGGCTTTGGGACCAGAGAGTCTGTTGGGATCCACACTCTCCTTTTGACTTCATAGGCATGCTTTTTAACCTCTCCAAGGCCCATTTTCCTCATCTATAAATTGGTGATAGTAATAGGTCCTATCTCAGAAATACTTGCAAGGATTAAATATATTGATGCATGTGAGACACTTAGCATAGTCCGATTCTTGGAAAGTGTTCAGTAAATCTTGGCTGTGATCGTAATACAATCATCTGTGTATTTAGTCCTTCCACAAATATTTTTTGATTGCTTATATGTCAGACACTCTACTTTGTGCTTAGAACAGGCTCTGTCCTTTAAGAAGTTGGAGAGTTTGACACTTAACTAGCTGTAATGGGTATTAAAGTGCGTTAGGGCAATATACAGATCATGTATTATTGAATTGTACACTTGAAACCGATATGATTTTATTAACCAATGTCACCTCAATAAATTTAATTTTTTTAAAATGCATTGGGGACAAGTCATCAATCTTATTTTAAAAGGCCTTTGAGGGTTTGAGAAAGAGTAGAGGAGGGTATGGCAACAAGGAACACAGTAGAAGTAAAGAAATGCCCCTTAATCGGGCCATGCCTGGTGTGTTTGTGGTCTGGATTATTGTAGACTAGCATGGGTATGAGCTTTAATACCAAGGATGAATGGGAAATTAGATTGGATGGAGTACAACATTTTTAAGTGTACAATTAGTATATTGTGTTTGCATGTCAACAGCCCTTACCCTATGGAAGAAGTCAAGAAGACCAGAGCTTCAATTTAGGACTCTGGTAGAAGTCTGGAGAAGATATGGAAGAATAGAATGTTAATTCTAGTGTTACTTTAAAAGCTGTTCAGAGGTGATCTTTGATGTCCTTGAATTCTATCCGAATGTTAATTTCTGTCATTGATATGAAAACAAGGTCCTCAGACTCAAAGGAATACTTTGCTTATTAGTACACCTCTCACCCCACTGTCTCATGCAAAGGAATGCCAGTATTCTCCTGGATTCTACTCGGGTGGGGTGGAGGGTGTGAGATGATCTGTGGGGTTAAGAAAGTCACATGGTTCACAGAATCTTGCCCTATCAAAGTTGTCCACAGCCTAAAAATGTTTCATGAATACAGGTACAGCCAAAGCCTTCTGATTCTTCAAAGCAGCTTTACTGAAAATGTGCATCTCTCAGAAGGTAGTAGATCCCAGAGACCAGGACAGGACGCTTTACCTAGAAGACAGATTGTATATTGGATTGTAGAACTCATGAAACTCTTGCCTGTTTCAGACGCTGACCGGAAAGGAGATTGAGATTGACATTGAACCCACAGACAAGGTAATGTATAACCAACACTTCTTTCATGCCTGTCTCCCTACATGTACATTTGTTTGGATATGCTGATAAACTTAGTCCTTTGCTTTCATGCTATCTGCATAGCTCTTGTTCCTTCCACTTCTGTGGTCTTACCCCTACTGACCACGGGTAGCCCCTGACTCCTTGTACCCCTAAAGGTGGAGCGAATCAAGGAACGTGTGGAAGAGAAAGAAGGGATCCCTCCACAGCAGCAGCGGCTCATCTACAGTGGTAAACAGATGTGAGTTTGGAATGGGAATGAGTGTGTGGCAATCTTATGTGATGATGAGAGAGTAGATAGTAGAGATGGAGCAGGCCTACTTTTTATTGGTTGCTTAGACCTTTTGGCAATTTGTTGAAGCCTGTGAACCCCTTCTCAGAATAAGATGCGTACAGGCATAAAATAAAATACGTAGAATTTTATTTTTATTTTACAGGCATAAAATAAAATACGTAGAATTAGAAAAGAAACTAATTATATTAAAATAGTTACCAAAATAGTAAAAGGCAAATTTATAATATAATATATGTGGTTTATTAATACATTAAGATCTAATGGTAGATCTGATAACTACCCTAATTATGAAATATTTTCAAGATACCTGCACACAGTCGTAGTGTGATATGAAAATACCTAATTTCTGTTGTTAACAGGTTTCCCAATATTGCTGATACCACTGTGGGTTTTTGCCTATGTTCGAATTTTTAAATTTTTTTCATATTTCAGTCAGGGGTTAGTAAAAATAAAGATGTAATTTTTTTTCTCATCTGAGTTTATAGACCCCCAGGGAGAGCCATGAAACTCAAATTAAGAACCCTGTCTTTGCTGGTATTTAATGCTTTTTTTTTTGGCTTCCTTTTCCTGCAGGAATGATGAGAAGACAGCAGCTGATTATAAAATCCTAGGTGGTTCAGTCCTCCATCTGGTGTTGGCTCTGAGAGGAGGAGGAGGTGGTCTTAGGCAGTGATGGACCCTCCCTCGATTTTACCTCTTTACCCTGTCTCTCGTAATGAGGCATCATATATCCTCTCTGGGACATCAGAGCCACTGCCCCCTCTCCTGGATACCCAGTCTTGTGTGTCTACTGGTAGGAGACTGTGAGGACCCCAGGA
Source organism: Pteropus vampyrus (assembly GCF_000151845.1). Classification (NCBI taxonomy): domain Eukaryota; kingdom Metazoa; phylum Chordata; class Mammalia; order Chiroptera; family Pteropodidae; genus Pteropus; species Pteropus vampyrus. The sequence continues at coordinate 76,059 of NW_011889517.1, read as the reverse complement.
TGCAGTGTTCCTGGCCCAAAGGGCCCTTGCTGGCTATTGGGTTTTTGTTTGCAGTCCTGTGTGCTTCCCTCTCTTATGGCTATGTCCCTGGTTGTCAATAAAATATTTCCTGGCCTCCTGGAATCTTTCTTCTGTTGCACAAATATGACTGAAATCAAAATGGACCCAATACACACCTAGTTATACCAGGCTGAAGGAGTAGGACAATGGAAGGGAATATGTCCTTAGAATGATTACCAGACTCTAGGCATGCTACTCTCAGTGGCAAAGGTGTGCTGGAACCAACTCTTAGCAGTTCATGAGAGCTAATTGTTGGCATCTCTTTCCAATTCTGTGTTAAGAACTTCATGTTGGTAGGTTAAAATTTGCCATGGTAGGAATATTTATGGAAAGTGGTGAGCAATACAGATCAGTACCTCCTCCCAAAGTATCCACCAGCATACTACTGACATCGGTGGTAGAAACCAGGAGAATGAATTCTCTCCCATTGTGGTCTTAGACATTTGGGCCTGGTTTGAGAAAAGCCTCGGGATTTTGCAGACACCATGTTCTTTATGACTGGAATATTGCTGAGAGCTCTGGGCTCTACACCATGGAGAGATGCTGATATGGACAAAGGTTGAGTAAGGAGTGACAAGCTATCATGGGTAACTTAGATTTCAGTTGTTAAGATGAAATGAGAGATGGGTGACAGAAGAAAGGGCTTCCTTTCCCTGGCTTCTCTAGTTTTGTAGAACCTGGGGAGGCTGGTTGGAGCAGAGAAATAAGGGAAGGGAGGGGCGAGGACCCCTGCAGGCCTATGTGTGGTCGCCTTGGCGCTTGCTGCAGTCTTTTCCCCTTTTCACCGTCAGAAGGCGCTTTTGTGCGGTCTCCGGGCCGACGGCCCCAGCACACACTAGCGACGCTCTAGCCGCACTCTATCTAAGGCAAGAGGGCGGCCTTGCAGCCACCGGAGGGTGTCCAGAACTCTGCCCCCAGAGAAGGCCGTACCTGCGTGCACGCAGCTTGTAGGTACCAGTCATGGCGCAGCTCCCGAAGCTCGCAGTCTTCGACCTGGGTGAGGGACCCGACTGGAGAGTTTCATAGGACGCTCTCCTTTTCCAAACCCCAGTTTCAGTTCTCCAGGCCCTGCGTCCTCTAGGTTGAACTCTCCCATTTTTCCTCTCAGATTACACGCTCTGGCCATTCTGGGTGGACACGAACGTAGACCCCCCGTTCCATAAGAGCAGGTGAGGCAGAGCTGGGGAGGACTGGGGCCAAGCGGATCTGGCTGGAGCTGAGCTCACTTGCCTTCTCCAGTGATGGAACTGTACGAGATAGCCGGGGCCAGATCATCCGACTGTACCCGGAGGTTCCAGAGGTCTTGGAACGATTTCGCGGCCTTGGGGTGCCCATCGCTGCCGCTTCACGGTAAGAAGAGCTACTGAAAAAGAAAAAACTTAGTCTAACGCTGACAGATGCATGCATGAGACTTCTTGGGTAACCCCTTGGCTGCAAAAATTTAAGCGTTGCAAATTTGTATATTTTTCTAAGTATACCCTCTCCTGTGCCTTTTATATATTAAACATTGGCTCAGCGCCACCCATGTCTGACAGGATAGATGGAGTTAAATAAGGGCCCAGGGGGCCTGTCCATCCTCCTGGAAAAACAAGTCGATTTCCCCCTGGTTATACATAACTTCACCTGCAGCCCTGGCCCTCCACTCTCCTGATCCCATCTACTACACCTTTTTGCAGGACAGGTGAGACTAAAGCGGCCAACCAGTTACTGGAGCTCTTTGACTTTGTCAGATACTTTGTTCATCGGGAAATCTATCCAGGCAGCAAGGTTGCACACTTTGAGAGGTATGGGGAGATAAGGGTAGAAATCTGGAGAGAGAAGAGCAGAGAGGCTAGAGGAGCTAAGAAGCCAGCATGGTTACCCTCTGCCCTGCCTTGCACAGATTGCAGCAGAAGACTGGAGTTCCTTTCTCCCAGATGATCTTCTTTGATGATGAGAAGCGGAATATTGTAGATGTCAGCAAACTGGGTACTGAGTGGTGAGAAAAACCATTTGGGAAGGGTTTCTAGGAGGGAGGATAGGTAGATATATACAGGACGGACAGTTTGCATGACAGGTGACAGCCCAAAAATGAGAGTAGTAGGGAGCTCTGAAGTCCTGATGAAATATGATTTTACTTTTTAGGTGTTACCTGCATTCATGTCCAGAATGGAATGAGTCTTCAAACCCTAACTCAGGGATTAGAGACATTTGCAAAGGCCCAAGCTGGACCCTGAGGTCCAATCCTGTGGATGAGCCTCATTTGAGGCATACAACTGAAAGAAATCAGGAAGGCATTTTCAGATGCATTTGTAAATTATTAAAATGTATTCATGTGTGACAAAACAAATCTTACACGGTGTGGGTTGTTTCTATTTTTCTTGAGTGTGAACCGGAGTTGGTTGTCCAGAGGTGCCAAGACCAGAGGGTGAGGCATTATTAGACTGCCTCACATTCTGTTTACAAACTTGTGACAAACCCAAGACTGAACCCCTTGTGCTCACCCTATCCCCAATCCCTCCCCTGAGCTGCGTTCTTTCAGGGACATGAAGAACTAAATTCCACCAGCCCCAGGTAGCAGGGTGCATTAACCTGCACATTTCCTTACAGGAAACAAATACTTTGTTTTGGGTGGGGTGGGTGTGGCCTTTTTACATAGTCGAAAGTGAAGCAGCCAATTTAAGATGAACACAGGATTTGGGGCTAGTGGCTCCTATCACGTGATAGAAGTGGTCTCCTTGGTGCCTATTGATGATATCACCATGGTGCCCCAAGGACAGATTGGCCAAATCTGGTCTCTGAATGATGAGACAGCACCCTCCTAGGAGCAAAGTGGAAGTACGCAGGACGCTTCAGAGGCCAGGGTCACGATGAGTGGTTTCTGCCACTCAGAAAGGGTGAGCCTGGGCAGGACGGGTGGGCTGAGAGGCACTGGCCATGGGCAGGGAGGAGACCCAGGAGACGGGCTGTCCCAAAAACTTTGGCAGTGGCCCAGCAAGGCCTTTAGTGTCTAGAGGCCCTGCCTTGTCAGAGAGCTTAGCTCTGTCTGCCTACTTTCCTCCAAGCCAGAAGGAGGAGCTCAGGCCCAGGAGAGGATGTAAGTGTAGACTGTGTCAGCTGTGCTGGCTTCCAGTGTTTAGGCTTGGGGGATGAGTTTCTATTCTTATCTGATGCTAGGCAACTGAGAATCTGAGGTGACAAAGAAAGGGGCCTTTTCAAAGCTCCTATCTGGTGGGGGAAGATGAATAAAAACTGGCATTTAAATTGAGATGTTCCTAAAAACCAGGGGAACACAGATGAAGCAGGCATCGGGGGTCCAGAAGGCTAGAAGTATGCCAGGTAGAGAACTGAGTTAACCCACGAAAAGATAACTGTACAAAACAGGCAGGAAAGGGGGTGGTATATTTAGAAGAAAGAGCAGTTCTGGTTGCCGTGTGTGCACGTGCATGCGTGCGCACACCCAGAAGCAGGGGGGTGGGGAAGGATGTGGAGGGCACTGAAGGAGAAAAGTAAGGTAGAAGGAAGTGTGGGAGGAGAGGTAATCCTAGATCATGAAAGGGCTAGATCATGAAAGATGTTGTATGCTTCCTTTTAAAAGTTTTGGATTTTATCCTGTAGGCAATGGAGAGTATGGAAGGACTTTAAGTAGGCAAGGGCCATCAGACTGGAGGGGAGGAGGGGAATAACTCTGTTAGAAGTACAGAAGATGAAAGGAAAATTGAGATCAGGTTTTTTTTCCTTTAGCTCCCTGTACTTCCTTCAGTTTGAACCTGTGGAGTCAGGATCTTGAGCATCTCCTAGGATAGCAAGTGGAACAGTAATTATAAAAAGTGACTAAACTTTGGTGGAGGATGTGATAGTGGGGAGGATCTGCATGTGTGAATGCACGGGGAATATGGGAAATCTCTGTACCTTCCACTCCATTTTGTCGTGAACCTAAAACTGCTCTAATAAATTAAGTCTATAAATTAAAAAAAAAAAAAAAGACTGGCAATAACTTGAAAAGCACCTTGGAATAGCAAAAGAATACTAGCTTTGGAAGTCATTCTTCCACATTTCAATTACTGCTCAATCTCTTACGAGTTGTGATTTTTGACAAAATTTAACATCTTCATGCCTGTTTTTACATTTATAAAGTGAAGATAGTATGTTGATTGTAGAGAGTGATTTCCCCAAATAACACAGTCAAGCACCTAGCACATACTATGCATACTTCATGATTGGTGGATTATTTTTTTTCTTCATGCAATATGCGACTGCTCCGTTGGATTCCAGGGAAGAAAAAGAAGGGACCAACCCCTGAAGAGGCAACTCAGAAACTGAAGGAGTCGGAGAAGATATTGATCAAGAAACAGGAGTTTCTGGAGCAGAAGATTCAATAGGAGGTACAAATGGCCAAGAAGCATGGGACCAAGAATAAGAGAGATCATGTGAAAAGTGCCAATAGTGAGGGCCCAGGTGGGAAGCAGGGGCTTCTGCCTCTGATGTTCAGAGTGTGGGCTGGGTCAGCTGCCCTACAGGCTTTACGGAGAAAGAAAAGATTGGAACAGCAGCTGGCACAAACCAATGAGACGTTATCCACCCTGGAGTTTCAGCATGAGGCCACTGAGAATGACACCACCAATGCAGAGAAGTGCTTCGTACCATGGAGCTTGCTGCCCACGGCATGAAGAAAGCCTACCAGGACATGTGAGGATGAGGAGAGGGGCAGAGGGGGGCCCAGGCCCTGAGGAGAGTAGTTTGGTATTATACTTTGAATCTTAAAACCTCTCAGAATGTGAATTTACAGTATAAATGTAAATTTATGGTGGTTAGATCTCTGTTAGCCTCCTTACTTCCTGCAAAACTATCTCTTTGCTGTCTGGGGCATTCTAGCAAGGAAAGATGATTTTCCAAATTTTGAAAGATCCTTCAGGGAAAAGAATGTAACCTGTCCCCCCACCCCACCCCCAGTATGGCTTCTTGCCATTTCTCAACCCAGATTTGGCTCATTATAATTTTCCAGGGATCTCTTCTACCTGCTAGCCATGGATTTATCAGTCTAGGGCTACAGACTGGAGGGGCTTCATTCATGTGAGATGAGAAAGTCAGGGGGGTTGTAGCCTGATTTTTTTTTGGCTATATATCTTCTCAAGGACCTTGACAAGGTGGATGAACTGATGGCCGACATCACAGAATCACAGGAGGTGGCCAAGCAAATCTCTGATGCCATTTCTCAGCCTGTGGGCTTTGGAGATGACGTGGATGAGGTGATTGGGAGTGAGGGGTCAGGGAGTCTTAGAGGAAGCATGAGACCAGCCAAAAGCAATGCCCAGGAGAATCATGGGGCAAGTTTGGGGGGAACTCCAAAAGTGGTATGTTTTTGGAGGCAGAAGTTCCCTTTCTTCATCTTGACCAGTCTTATCCCGTATCTAGGATGAACTGTTGGAGGAGTTAGAGGAGCTGGAACAAGAGGAATTGGCCCGGGAGTTGTTACATGTGGGCGAAAAGGAGGAAGAACCCCCATTCAAACTGCCCAGTGTACCCTCTACACATCTGCCTGCAGGGCCAGGTACCTAAGGCTTTTCTGCTATCTCAAGGACTTGAGAAGGTGGGGTAGATATGGGCAAAGATTATTCTTCATCCATCCTGCTTCAAAGGAACCAGGCAGAGGGGACTTCTGCTACAGTTGCATAGGTTTTTAACTGCTAAGGGCACCTGGCCAAAGGGGAATGGGGACTGAAATCCAGCCTGTGCTCCACTCAGCAAGCTGTGTACCCTGGTTTAGGGCTGCAAATGCTGGGAGAAAGAGATACCTTTTTCTAATTTGCACAAAGGTACTATGGGATTAGCAGCCGCCCAGCAAGTGGAAGGACCACACCTTTAGGTTCTTTGCTGAGGAGAAATAACTCAGCAGGTTCTGAGTTGTAGCAGGGGGTGGTTGGAAGATACTGAGGCCATAATATGTCTTTCTCTGGGTATCGTCTCCAAAGCTCTCGAAGAGGGTGAAGATGAAGCACTAAAGCAGCTGGCTGAGTGGGTATCCTGATGAGTCTGGGCATATCTTCCTGATGCTGCCAACGATGGTCTCTTTAAGTGCCAAGTGCTGAGCTAAAGGGACATAGCCTTTTTTGGAGGCCCTGCTGAGGGTAGTGGTGTGACCCTGCCTAAGAAAGGGTCTATTGCTCTTGCGTTCCTAGTTCAACTCTGCCAAAGGATCTTGGTGCAGGAGGAGCCCCGGGGCTCCCTTCTCTTTGATAGCAGTTATAGTGCCCTCGTTCCCAATAAAATTATACTGCTTTGTCTATACTTGAAACTCTTTTCCTGGTCTTTTGAACTTTGTTTCAAGCACTGAATAATAACGGGAGTAACGTAGGCGTGTTGGAACATAAAACAAATGGGAGTTTCCAATATTTCACCTTCTAGGTTCTAGGCAGATACTGTTTCATCTTTCAAGTTGGTTTATCCTAGTGTTGCCTAGTGCTAAGGTTGAGGAAACTGCCATCTATTACTTATCTTAGAACCATGTGGAGCTATCTCTGCATCTTCCTTCATCACTTTCCCTGAATCAGCCTCTGTCAAGACAGCACCGTGTTTACTACCCATTTTCCTTTTGCAAAGCACATTTTCAAGGACAGGGAGGGAGAATACAGGGATAAAGAGGCAAGTCACTTTCTTTTATCCAGAACCCATACTTAATAAGCTTGGTTTAAACTGTGATTTCTATGTCTAGGAGCAATAGTATGAGGGGCCATACAATTCACTGGGATTGTTTCAGTAGTAGTTAAGGTGGCATTTGGAGACGTACAAGGAACCAAAATACTCCACACTTCCTGATACTGATTTCTAAAAAAAATAAATGTCGTCCTTGTCATCCCTGTCGTCCCTTTAGGTATAGACAGTCAGAGCCATAACCAGAGTAATCAGAGCCTCTACCCTATGGCTTGAACATTTAGAGTGCAAAGATATGTAAAATAAGGAGCATGTACCTAGCTAGAATAATGAAGCTTCCCTAAAGCGGGTGTTCATTTGAGCACCCTCTCCCACAAGAGCTACATATGAGCTCACTGTGAATTACAACATGGACTTAACAAGTGTCAAGATGACAGGTTACAGACACTGGACAAAAATCCACCTCACCCTCGCAGTGTTTCCTGCTAAGGTTCCCTTGAGGAAAGAATGCCTTTGACCCCAGCTGATGAAACTAAATCATAATTAGATTTATTTTTAGTATAAAATATTTAGCCCCAGATTCTCCTGCTTTGCTCCTCTCTCAACCCCCTTCTCTCAGCCACTTTCAGATATTGATTTCCAAGGACTGGCGACGATTCATGGTGCTGGGCAGCTGACACATGGCCTCGAGCAGCCTGATCTCATGGGTGGGTTGCTCAGGCTGGAACTTGAGCACCCAAGGATCCTTGATGACGTCCAGGATGGTGGCACGCTTGGTGGCTTGGCATAGCATATGGAGGACCAGGTTCTAAGATAGGGGAGAGAGGTCTTGGCTGAGCCTCCCATTGTGTCACATAGGCAAAGAGCAGGGGACCTAAGAAAGAAGCAGGATAGCCCATCATACCACTCTGGTGGAAGGGGGAATGTCCCTGATTTTATCATAAAAAGCCAGGTATTTTAACTCCCTGGAGGGGAGAGGAAAGATGGGTTCTTTGAGGGAATCCCTTGCATAATCAATCCCCTTCTGGCCTAAAGAGATAGAAGTTGAAACCTGCTTGCCACGTGTGGAGCCCAATGGTTGGTCCTTTAAGTGCTCCCCACTATTCTAGGGCAGGGGCTAGAGTGTGAGATGGCTCTAGGGAAAAGCTTTCCCCAGGGTTGGGAGGCCTATGTTGGGTTCCCTCCCCGTGGTCATTCCCGAGGTCTCAGCCCTCCTGGAGGAGCCAGCACCTTGCACTCTTGGGAGATGGAGGAGTTAGATGGAAAAGTGACCTCCTTCTGAGTCTCTCTCAGCAGCTTCTTAAGATTGGTGTCATCAAAGGGTAGGCGGGCGACCACTAGAGTGTAGAGGATGACGCCCATGCTCCAGGTGTCAGACAGGAAAGGGTTGTAGGGCAAGCCTAACAAGATCTCCGGGCAGGCATAAGCAAAGCTGCCACAGTAGGTCTGGCTGAGGTGAGTAAAGCAGTTCACTTGGCGGTAAGAAGGGCTGCTCTGCACAGCCTGGCTAGAAGGCACCATCTTGGCGAAGCCAAAGTCCGATATCTTCACATTCTCCCGCTTGTCCAGCAGAAGGTTCTCCAACTTTAAGTCCCTACCAGCAGCAGAAAGGCTGGGGGTCAGGGAGAGGGCTTAGTATTAGACCCAGAGCTGAAGGGCCAGGGGTCAAAGGCTAGCGATGAGTAAAGGCATGGTGGGAGATACTATTATGAAGACATAAGGTAGAGAGGAAGGAAAGCCATGGAGTTGTGAGCAGAACCCAAAGAGGAGAGAGGATGGTACCTGAGGTCCCCTGGGAGCTTACCATTATATTTCATAAAGCACTCTGCTCAGAATGAGTACTTACTGTTATTGATCAGATGACTATAATAGAGTGGATGAATGGGCCTAGATACTGAGGAGGGAGGTCAAGGGAGGAAAAAAACATGACGGAAAATGGGAGATGTGCTTAAAACCCCCTTTAGAGCCCAAAGGCCCCAGTCTGGGTGGCAGCGCCCTCACCGGTGCACGATGCCCTTGCTGTGCAGGTAGGCGATGCCCAGGGTCATCTGGGAGAACCACTTGCCAGCAAGGGGCTCCGAGCAGGCCCCGTAGCGCTGGATCCATTCAAGGACATCACCACCCTGAGCCAGCTCCAGAATGATGTACACTCGGGATGTGGTCTCGATGGCCTGATAGAAGTTGATGAGGTACTTGTGCCGTAGGACCTTCATTACCTGGCCCAGAGGAGGGACCCATCAAACCTGGGAAGGGAGAACCCTGGCTGCACTCCCAGCCCTCCTACTCTCCCACTGCTACTTTCTTATAACTTTGCAAAAAGATCAAACCCCAGAGGGCTGATAGCTTGTCGGCAAACCCTGCACTTGAGGGGCTTGAGGTGAATCGGTGAGTGGAAAGAGGTTAAATTTGGATGTGGGTCCATAGTGTAGCGGTTAGCACATCTGCTTTACATGCAGAAGTTCCTGAATTCATGCCCCAGTGGAACCATGGTCCATGGTCTGCAGCCATGCCACCCTGAACAAGCCTGATGTCTGATCTCGTGAAGCTAAGCAGGGTCAGGCCTGGTTAGTACTTAGATGGGAGACCACCTAGGAAGACTAGGTGCTATAGACATAAATAATAATAATAAATAATTAAAAAAAAATTTTTTTTTTGAGGTTAAATTTACACCAAGTAATTTTCCTAGCTGCTCAGTGAGACATTCAGTTCTGGTTTGAGGGTTTCTGGCTCTAACCTCTCCTAATCATACCCCTTCTGAAAAGCCTTAAGAAGCTTGGTACCAGTTCCCTCTTCCAGTCCCCTTTCTAACCTGTATCTCACGAGGCAAGAACTTGCTGAGATAGTCTTCAGAGGCCTTCTTCTTTGAGATGATCTTGATAGCCACCATGACCTTCTGCTTTGTGTAGTAAGCCTCATACACCGTCCCATAGGAACCATTGCCGATCACCTTGCCCACCTCGTAACCATACTCCTCCATGACAGAGCGGTAGGCCGAGGTGGGTGGTGCTACCTCCTGGGTATCTCCCTTCCCCATGGTGTTGGGCTTGCTGAGAGCACAGAGCTTTGCTACTTAAAAGCCTCCTGTCTGCTCTGAAAGCCAACACCTTGAGCCACTGCGGGCTAGGGTAACCAAAGCAAAGTTAGTCTCCAAATGCTTGCCTGTGTAGTCACACAAGTCTGGGATGCTGGGTTCAGCTCTCCACTAGGAACTTTGAGGAGGAAGAAGGGAGAAGCAGTTCTTTTTGTCTCCACTGGCTGTTCTTACTTCTTTCTCCTCTTGGATACAGAACTTCCCAGGGTCCCATATTCCGCACACATCACAATTCACCTTCTATCCACTATTGGCCACAAGGCTTGAGAATGAAGTACAGTTTGGAACATATTCATTCCTGGAGGCACCTTCACAGTCTGGTGAGACTTCATAGATATGGGTCCCTTCAACCATTCATGTTTATTTGAGCACCTACTATGTGCCAGGCAGTGTGCTGAATACTTGGATAAAATAAGCAATAAGGCCAATAGACCCTGTGCTCCTAGTTTATAATCCAGCAGGAGAAACACATGAATGTGTGAATATTACAGAGAATTACAAGGTATTATAAAAGCATGTTCTAAGGAATCTAACTTTTAAATTCTTTTCTTTTTTTTTCTTTTTTTTGCAAATTGAGCTAGGCTCAGTCAGATGGTTCATTCAGTAATCTCATCTCAGCTGGGATTTCTGCTGCATATGGTTACATAATTCAGCCTGAGTTCCTTCACATAGTGGCACTGAATTTCAAGAGAAAAAAATCCCAAGTTGCATGAACAATTGAGGGTAGGCTCCAAAATTGCAAAGCATCACTTCCATATCTTTACATGAGTAAAGACAGTTACAGGGTTATAAGGATCACTTAGACTGAAGTGGGGAAGTGGACTCTACCCCTTATCTTTGAAATGCATTATCTTGCCTTCTGAGACCCTGAATTCTGTACTTTGCCCTTAAGTCCGAGGTACAAATCTGATTTTATTCCCATATCAATTTAATGTCTCCCTGTTCTCCTCAGGATCAAGTACAAATTCTTTTATGTGGCTTCAAGATCTGACCATGCTTACCTCCTTAATTTTATCTGCCACAGGGGTCCCTATCCCCCATGGCCGCACAGCAGGAGATGAGCAGCCAGCAAGTGAGCAAAGCTTCATCTGTACTTGCAGCCACTCCCCAGTGCTAGCATCGCCACCTCAGCTCCACCTCAGATCATAAGCATTAGATTCTCATAGGAGCACCGGTCCTTGGTGCCAAAAAGGTTGGAGACCACTATTCTAACATACACACAATGCTCCAGCCAAACGGAATTGATTTTCCTTCATTGTTCCCTCTGTTCTGGCAAACTCCTGCTCTCCCTTCAAGACTTAACTGATGAATTGTTTTAAGGAAGCCTTTACTGACTGCTCAACTCCAAATTAGAAGTTCCCCCCTCCTGGATGCTCCCATGCCCCAATACTTTCTCTGTCACAGAATCTACCATAGTGTCTGTAATTTCTTTTCTTGCATCTCCCACTAGGCTATAAGGGAGGTCAACTGATCAGAAGAGGGAGGTAAAGTCAGAGGCTTGCGAAGAATGGGTTATGGAGAATGGAAGAGAGCTGGTTTGGAAAATGAGTAGGGTCACCGGGCAGATTTGAGGGCCCAACTGAAGTTGGAGAACACAATTTAGAGACACATGATCTTAACATATCATAATGTTAAGAATCTTTTAGCATCCTGGTATAGGTACTTGCATATTGATAGATGAATTAACCCAAGATTAAGGTTTCACTTGGCACCTGCAATTAAAGAATAATGGGAGAGGCATCAACAACACAGGCAAGAATGTGGCTGAAATGATGGAATGCAGAATCTAAGGTACATGTGTTAGGAAGACAAGCTAGAAAAAGACAAAAGGGCAGGAGGAGGGGTTGCAGGCCTCAGTGAAATGGAAGAACAAATTTGGTGGGAATGACAAGAGGTTGTGGTCATAGAGGGGTTGTCTGAATTTAAGGTTTGGGGGAGGGCAGAGGGCATGAAGAAGAAAGAACAAGGGGCATGTAGAGAAAGAACAAGGGAAGAATCATATTGCTTCTATCTTCCATCCTCCGAAATAAAACAAAACCTCCAACAATAGATTATGCCATAGGCTACTGGTAAATTCCCGTTTATTGACAGCCTGACCCAGTTGGCAGGATGGCTCCAAAGTCTTGTTGGAAGCTGGAACCACATCCTCAATCTATGAAGATGAGTAGTTTCAGGGTGCACCATGGTAAGGAGGCCCACCTAGCCCTGCCCACCATCTGCTCCCCTGGATAGGCATCTGGCCCCTAGAGCTTTGTAGCAGCTCTGTTCTCTGTATGGGGGTAAACCAGTTCATTTAAGGAATGTGTATTAAGCTGCCTACTATATATATAAAAGCATCGCTAGGTCCCAAGGATACCAAAATGGGTAAGTTATAGTCTCCTATAAGGAGTTAGCAATTAACAAGGGAGAAAGACTCATAAGTAAATTAACAGTATACTGAGATAAAGTACTATAAACAAAGACTAGAAAATATAAGGGAAGGCTTTATAGGAAAGGTGGCATTTGCACTGTTCAAAAGGAATCTCCAGGGAGGTAAGCAGAGAATGGGAGATTGGGCAGTCAGGGCAAAAGGAACTACATGAGGCTTGCAGGCTTGAGAGAACATGACATTTAAAATTTCAATTTGAATACAGGATAGGATTCCAGAAGGGGAATATACCTGAAGAATTAAGAATTAAGATCCAGGTCTGAGAGGCCTCATATGCCAAGCTTTTTTGACTTTATGTATTCGTGGTCAAATTTTAGTATCAAAATCAGAGCTTGTTAAAAAAATTAATTATGCCAACTCCCCCAAGATCCAGATTTGGTGGGGCCTACGTATATGTTTTTAACAAGCTTCTGGCTGAATCTAAGGCACATTAGGATTTGAGAACCACTGTTGCAAAATATAGAACACCTTTAATCCAGAACACATCTAGGATTTTAAAAAATCATTGCAGCAGCAGTGTGGAAAATGGATCCAAAGGAGGCTGTGACCAGGAAAGTAGCAAGATGACTGTCATGGTAATATAGGTGAGAGGATGGGCCTGAACCAAGACAGCTGTGGAGGGCAGGTATTTGGAAGATATTCAGGAAATAAGTAGATAAGGCTTGGTGGCACTGATCTTAGGGGCAAGGGGTAAGAGGCCCAGGTTTCTGGCTTTAGAAACCAGGTGGTTGTCCTGGTCTCTTAAAAACTATTCCAAAGCCATCCTAAGTTACTTTTCTAATTACAAAATTTATTGATTGTCTAAAACACCCAATCCCCTACTTCCTGGAACCTCACCTTCTCCTGCAGGGAGGAGGGCTAGGTCAGAGAGGGCAGATGTGGGTAAATAAAGGACTTTTCCGTCCAGAAGCCACTAGTAACTTTCTGCTGTACTACTTTCTCCAGGAAAAGGGAACCTTAAGTCAGCTTCCTTACACGTTGCTCCCAGGTGGTCAAAGGGAAGTCAGTGCCCCTGGGTCTGACCTCCAGGGAAACTCAGGAAACTCCTCTAAAGGCAAGATCCCCTTAAAACATTGCTGAGACAGACAAGGGTAAACTTCTCCAGAATAATTTGCAATACTAAATTAAGAGAAGCCAAAATACATACACATAGATAAATAAGAACAAAAACATGAGTCCAATGTATGGCAAGATTCTTTACCTGCAATAAACAATAACCCTGTCAAGCTGTCCAACTCAGGGGGTGAAACTGCAGACATCCTATCTCTTTGCGTGCCTCTGCACCAGACCTGGCTTAGACCTACCTATCGTCGGACATGGAACAGGCATTGCCAGGGAGGCCTCCAGGTTCAACCTCGGGAAGATATTTTTATTTACGTATTTATTTTTTGGCGGCAGGCCATTCATGACAGGTGGGTGAGAAACAGTGAGGTGAGATACAGACTCCAGGACCCTTCTATGTGCTATACCCTGCCTGTCCTAGCACAGCGACGCCCAAACCCTCATCCCCGCCTGGGTTGGGAGCCATGAACCGCTCAGGGCTTGGCCCCAGGAGTCAGTGGCGAGTCCCATTGGTGCGGCCGGCAAACGCTTCGGGGCGTCCACTAGATGTGGGCACAGCCGCCGCCCGGATTCCGTGTCCTGGACAGTCACTGGGCGCGCGCAGCGGGCACTGCTCTCGAACCTTCCCCGGGGCGGGCCGGAGGCCGGGCGACGAGTCTTTTCCAAAAGGGGCGTCTGTATCCTCGTAGCCAAGCCACGAAAGCAACCCCCTCCACGGTAAACCACTGGTGGGGCGGCCGCTGTCGCCTCCAGGCTCCAGGAAGGAGCTTCCCGCCGGTCTAAGGCCCCGGCTGGTGAGGGCGGAAGTGGTAAGACTGACGTGTCCTGGGCTGCTCTCCCAATCGCCGGGAGGGCCCCTTGCCGGGGGAGAGGCTAGCTGAGCCTTGCGGGGTTTGCAGAGCTGGGCTGGGCCTCCCGCTATAGCGAACTCTTCGGCGAGCACTTCACTGAGACGAATGCGGTGTCCCTCGTGGTTTGACTGTAGTCGCTGCAAGCAGGCACCGCCGCAGCCGACTTCGTAGAGGTCGGTTGTCAGGTCCTCTCCAGGCCGCCGCTAGCGCGCCGCTCTGGGGGAGACCCCAGCAGGAATCCAAGGGCAGCTACGGGGCCCGCAGAGGCCACTGGCGCCGCCTGGGTCGGCCCTTCCCACGTGGTGAGGACCCCAGGGCTGAGGCCAGAAGGTGCTTGAGGTGCGAGGCTGCGTGGCGTTGCCATGGAAACAGCGGAGGCGTGCGGGGAAGGGCCAGGCGGGCAGCGGGAGAGGGGAACCACGGGTTGAGAACAAAAGAGCAGAGATGGAGCCCAATTTTCGGGATAGAAACATGATGTGATGTGGGGGTCAATAGGTGTCCTTCTGAGGGAGGGTCGGAGAGGTCAAGGGGGAGGAATTGCAGCCATTGAGTGTCAGTCACTAAGAAGGGTTTGACCTGGGCCTCATGAGTTGATCCCTGGTTTTCATAATCTCAGGACTCCCCCACCCCCACCCCAACAGGTTCCCCTGCCATAAGGATGACAGTCCTAGGGCACCCTCGAAGTTGGAACTGTCAGTGGTTGCCACTCATGCTGCTGCTGGGCACAGGCCATGAGCCAGAGGTGGAAGGTGTGACACACTACAAGGCCGGCGACCCCGTCATTCTATATGTGAACAAAGTGGGACCTTACCATAACCCTCAGGAGACTTACCACTACTATCAGCTTCCAGTCTGCTGCCCTGAGAAGATACGCCACAAAAGCCTTAGCCTGGGTGAAGTATTGGATGGTGACCGAATGGCTGAGTCTTTGTATGAGATCCGCTTTCGGGAGAATGCGGAAAGGAGAATTCTGTGCCACATGCAGCTTAGTTCTGCACAGGTCAGCCTCTCTGTGTTGGCTAGAACTTAGCCCTGCCTCCTAGGGACTAATAAGAGTGCCTCACATTTATAGTTTTCAAAGCATCTTTATGGAGATGATCTGACTTGATTCTCACTACAAACCCATGTGGCAGGCAGGGCAGGTGGTAGTATTTGCAGTCAGCTGAAGAAACATACTTGCTCAGAGGTGACTTTTTCAAGACTGCATGGATAGATAGTCCAGGGCTCCTGACTCTAAACTTCTCTGCTGGTAATAAGTTCCAAACTATCACTGCTGCATTGTTATTTCCTTCCATACCTACAATTTGGCCGTTTCTTAACTGGCTCCTTTACACTCTACCTAATCATCCCTGTCAGGCTTTTTTTCTTTAGCAAATCTTATCTTAGGGCACCTTTCTCTATTCTTCTCCAGACCTTCTCATACCTTGCCTCTCTCCTTTTTCTAGTCATACTTGCTCTTTTTGGAGAATCCTAACATACTAGGGTCTAACTCATTGGTTCTCAACAGGGGCAGTTTTGTTTCCCAGGGGACATTTGGCACTGTCTGGAGATACTGAGATATCACTATTGACGGATGCTACTGATACCTAGTGAGAAGCCAGGGATGATGTATCTTACAATGCACAGGACAGCCCCTAACAACAAAGAATTATCCAGCCCCAAATATCAGTAGTGCTGAGGTTAAGAAACCCTGCCCTAACCCTACGCTTGAGGCCTTGTCTGATTCCTGACTCACTCTTTGTAGGTGGAACAGCTCCGCCAGGCCATTGAGGAATTGTACTACTTTGAATTTGTGGTGGACGACTTGCCACTCCGTGGCTTTGTGGGCTACATGGAGGAGAGTGGCTTCCTGCCTCACAGCCACAAGATAGGACTCTGGACCCATTTGGACTTCCACCTAGAATTTCATGGAGATCGAATCATATTTGCCAACGTCTCAGTGAGGGATGTCAAGCCCCACAGTTTAGATGGGTTACGACCTGATGAGTTCCTAGGCCTCACACACACTTACAGTGTGCGCTGGTCTGAGACTTCAGTGGAGCGTCGGAGTGATAGGCGCCGTGGTGATGATGGGGGTTTCTTTCCCCGAACACTGGAAATTCATTGGTTGTCCATCATCAATTCCATGGTGCTTGTGTTTCTACTGGTGGGTTTTGTGGCTGTCATTCTCATGCGTGTGCTTCGGAACGACCTGGCTCGGTACAACTTGGATGAGGAGACAACCTCTGCAGGTTCTGTTGATGACTTTGACCAAGGTGACAATGGCTGGAAAATTATCCATACAGATGTCTTCCGTTTCCCTCCATACCGTGGTCTGCTCTGTGCTGTGCTTGGTGTGGGTGCCCAGTTCCTGGCCCTTGGCACTGGTGAGGTGATCAAAATTAATCAGGGATTTCTCTCAAGGGTTAAATTTAAGTAGGTGATTTGTTCAGAAAAGATCTGCAGAGTTCTTCTGTCCAAGGTGAGGGGCAGACCTGGGGGATGGGGTGGCTCTAGCAAGGATGTGTGTATCCTACTGTGGGTTTTCTGGACAATGGAGTTGTGAGATAGTGTTTTGCTGGAGGCCTTGGGTCTGGAAGAAAGGGGGCTAATTCCTCTGAAGTTGCCAGAAGAGGGATAGGTGAGACCTAACATAGACTTTCCACTACTACCCTACAGGCATTATTGTCATGGCGCTGCTGGGGATGTTCAATGTGCACCGTCATGGGGCCATTAACTCAGCAGCCATCTTGTTGTATGCCCTGACCTGCTGCATCTCTGGCTACGTGTCCAGCCACTTCTACCGGCAGATCGGAGGCGAGCGTTGGGTGTGGAACATCATTCTCACCACCAGTCTCTTCTCTGGTGAGAACTGCCCTTTCCCTGGTGGACCAACTTAGGAATTTAGAGCGCATCATGGAACTTGGGATAGAGTCAGAGTGAGGCTTTAAAAGAATGAAAATAGGCCAAAGAAAACCATTCAAAAGACAAGAATACATTTCTTTTGCATAGTTAAAATTATTAAGCCCTTAAAATGTCCTAGGCAGCATGGTAGACACTCAACATACCTTCATCTCATTTAATCTTAATAATAACTGTATGCAATAGATAATATTGTCCCCATTTTACAGATGAGGAAATTGAATTTTGTGCTAGTTAAGTAACTTGCCTGAGATTAAACTCCTAAAAAGTAGTGAACCAGGTTTCAGACTCAGGCAGTCTGACTCTAGAGCCTGCATTCTCAACCATTATATTGAAATAATACTCTCAAATTTAGTTTTTGATATTCCTCCTTTTTTTAAATTTATTTTTGAGATGGGCTACCCCACTCTAGCCTTTAAGCTAGCTTGTCTTTTCAAAAGCAGTAGTTGCATTCTAAACCTTTTATGGTCCCAATGCTAAGGGTCTGATTTATATTCTATCACATTTGTTTGAACCAGGGCTTTCTGTAAACAGGGCCTTAATCCAAAGGAATGTCTCATGCTAGGAATCATTGAAGCCACAGCAGAACAGGCCCTTGGAAGCACATGGATTTGTGTCACTCTCAGATCATTATGTAAAGCTGCCTTGATCTTTAATGATAATGAATAAGGAAGAAGTGTTGATAAGGAACCAGAAGTGGGAAACGAAAGGGTGGTGTCTGCCTGGGAACAGGATGTTTCACCCCTCTCCCGTTAGGTCCAGTCTGAGTGGATGCCCCCAGGGATGTAGCTCCTAGTGCTGACTCTCCCTTTGGGGGCCCATCCCTGCAGTGCCTTTCTTCCTGACATGGAGTGTGGTGAACTCGGTACATTGGGCCAATGGTTCGACACAGGCTCTGCCAGCCACCACCATCCTGCTGCTTCTGACAGTTTGGCTTCTGGTGGGCTTTCCCCTCACTATCATTGGAGGTATCTTTGGGAAGAACAACGCTAGCCCCTTTGATGCACCTTGTCGCACCAAGAACATCGCCCGAGAAATCCCGCCCCAGCCCTGGTACAAGTCTACTCTCATCCACATGACTGTTGGAGGTTTCCTGCCTTTCAGGTATTCTCTCTTTATTCCATGGCCATTGCTCACAGGTTCCCGACCTCGACTTTTCTTTTCCCCACTCACCCCGTACCCAAACCCAATGTCAGTGATAATCTCTGGTTCAGCTGTACTGTTAGGAGATCACTAAATGGTTCCTCCTTTCTTCAAGCAGGACTGAGCTTGAATCAGTTCAAACATGAGGGTGTCTCATTTATAAAGCTCTCGAGAGATATCGTTCCTTTCACCATTGTCCTGGTTTCTGACTTTAGTGTCTACAGGTAGCATGTGGGGCTTAAAGCCCATTTGATTACTCATTCAACTTGTTGAGTACCTCTTAGTGGCAGGCAGATAATACAATGGAAAATAAAAGACAAGATTCCCACTCCCAACCTATTAAAGAAGATGTTCTGAAAATGTAAGCAGCTAATCATAGGTAAAAGAATCCCCATCAAGCCAGGAATTCCAGGGCAGGGAGTGGAGTGGACCTACTTGCTACAGTGAACCAATAACATAGTTGGTGGCTGGACTTTGGTCCAGATACTGTGCTGGCAGTGCGCAGCCCTTTAATGCTGTGTCTCGTCTCTTCTCTTCACAGTGCCATCTCTGTGGAGCTGTACTACATCTTTGCCACAGTATGGGGTCGGGAGCAGTACACTTTGTATGGCATCCTCTTCTTTGTCTTCGCCATTCTGCTGAGTGTGGGGGCTTGCATCTCTATTGCTCTCACCTACTTCCAGTTGTCTGGGGAGGATTACCGGTGGTGGTGGCGCTCTGTGCTGAGTGTTGGCTCCACTGGGCTCTTCATCTTTCTCTACTCAGTTTTCTACTATGCCAGGCGCTCCAACATGTCAGGGCCGGTACAGACAGTGGAGTTCTTTGGCTACTCCTTACTCACTGGTTATGTCTTCTTCCTCATGCTGGGCACCATCTCCTTTTTTTCTTCCCTAAAGTTCATCCGTTATATCTATGTTAACCTCAAGATGGACTGAGTTTTGGGTGGCAAAACTATTACTCCTGTCTCCCTTTCTTCACGCTCCATTTCTCTCTCTTATCAACATCTCTTCTGATTGTGCGATGGCGTTGTTGCCCTCCCCTTTGGGCCTCCCTTTTCCAGAGAGGGCCTGGAAATTATAAATCTCTATTATATAAGAAGTATATATTTGAACTTTTTAAGTTGCCTTTAGGTTTGGCCCTGACTTTTCTTTTTACAATTATCAAAATAAAATTTGTTAAGAAAAAGGATCCTGTAGTTGGAGGGTTTGGTCTGGATATAGGAACTCGAACCCTGCCGTTAAGGGCAGTGACCCTTAGAAAGCTGGGTTGGCCGCGTTATGCACGGAATTCAAGTTTTCCACAGAGCTTGGGAACTCTCGGCTGGAGGAACCTACATCTCCAGGGCGCCGTTTCCGCTCAGCAGCGCTCAGCCGGGCTCAGCCCAACGGAAGCGGCAGGGCCACAGCTCTTTGTCGGAAGCGAATTGAATCACCCTGGCGACGGGAGGGGCGCGGCGCAACGCCCTTTCCGCCGGAAGTGGGTTTCAGAGCCTCCACGTGCGGTCCCTCCCCGCGCTCCCCGCCGTGTAGCGGTGGCTCGGCTGCTACCATGGAGCCTGCGGGCCTGGAGCGGATCCTGCGGGAGCTGCTGTTGCCGGACACCGAGCGTATCCGCCGGGTACGGGGCAGGCGCAGCCGGGGCGAGCGGGAGGTTGCGGAGAAGTCCTGATTCTGATCCCCAGCCTCTCCCCAGGCCACCGAGCAGCTCCAGGTCGCTCTTCGGGACCCCGCCTCTCTGCCGGCGCTCTGCGACCTGCTGGCCTCGGCGGCAGACCCTCAGGTGAAGCTCCTGCCCCTTCTCGCTGAGCTTCCCACAGTACGCCACTGGTCACGCCACTGGTCAAGCCCCAGTTCCTGCCAGGACCCTCACATGCCTGTCTCCTTGTCCCAGATCCGCCAGTTCGCAGCCTTGCTGACCCGCAGACGACTGAACGCCCGCTGGCGACGGCTGGCAGCGGAGCACCGGGAGAGGTGGGCAGGGCCAGGGGCGGGGCGGGGCGGGGCCAGGCGGAGATGGGCAGACCAAGTACCAAACACCTGCCACCTGTGTTCCAGCCTCAAGTCCCTGGTCCTAACGGCCCTCCAGAGAGAGACAGAGTAAGTGCCTACCCGCCTTTTCTAGGGACCCTAAATGACTCCAGGCTGAGACCCTTTCTGGGTTTCTGTCTTCTCTTTCAGCTACAGGCTGGGACTTGGGGGGCAGGGACTTCAGTTTTAGACTAAGAGTGAAGCGAGGATTCTAAGCCTGTGTTGAAGACTAAAGTTCTTGAGAATGGGCTGTCAAAGAATGGAACCGAAATTCCCTCTGAGCCACTGTCTTACGTGTCCCAACTGGCAAAGATTCTGCGCCCTCACCCGGAGGTTTCTCTCCTGGCCACCCCATGGAGGCAGGGCCAGCATGTACAGGGAGGATACTGGAGGGTGATTGGGGGTCGGGGGAATCTTTCCTTTTTGCAGGCACAATGTGAGCCTTAGCTTGGCCCAGCTCTCAGCCACCATTTTTCGGAAGGAAGGCCTGGAGGCCTGGCCTCAGCTCATGCAGCTTCTTCAGCACAATACCCACAGCCCCCACATCCCTGAGAGAGAGGTACTATCACATGGTTGGTGGGAGGAAAGGACTGAGAGGCTCAATAGACCATGTAAGTTTTTCCCTTTCATTTCCACTCCTGGATAGATGGGGCTTTTGCTGCTAAGTGTAGTGGTGACCTCCCGGCCTGAGGCCTTCCGACCCCACCACCGGGAGCTTCTTCAGCTTCTGAATGAGACCCTTGGTGAGGTGGGCTCTCCTGGGCTCCTCTTCTACTCCCTGCGCACTCTGACCACCATGGCCCCTTACCTCGGCACTGATGATGTGGTGAGATGTGGGCCTTCACCTTCCCTGGCCCCCTGTCCTCAGGCCTTTATGTCCTCACCCTTGCAGGATACAGAACTACTTCAGATTCTTTCTTTGCCTTTTGTCCTTCCTAGCAATTGAGAGGGGCTACTGTGGGTGGCTGTGCCTGGGCTCTTCCTGTGTCCAGGCTTTAAGGAAGCTGCCAGCTTCTGGGGCCTGAGACTAGACTGCATCATGCTTTCTGTGATTCAACTCATCCTATGTCCTCTAGCCTCTCGCACGGATGTTGGTGCCCAAGCTCATCATGGCCATGCAGACTCTGATTCTTGTAGATGAGGTGAGGGCATGTGGGCGGGAGCTCTGTTGGAAGGAGAGTGCAGGAGCATCCAGCCTGGTCCACTGAAGAAGAGCATGATAACCCTGTGATTTGTCTGTCTGTCTGGCAGGCAAAGGCCTGTGAGGCCATGGAGGCCCTGGATGAATTGCTGGAGTCAGAGGTGCCTGTCATCACCTCCCATCTCTCTGAGGTCCTCACATTCTGCCTGGAGGTGAGCCTGGGGTGGGCAGGGCCCCTGCTGCTTGTTCTGGATTTTCCTTGCCTGCCTCTAATTCACAGTAGTCTCTGGGCAGGTGGCTAGAAACATGGCTCTGGGCGATGCAATACGTGTACGTATTCTCTGCTGCCTCACTTTCTTGGTCAAAGTCAAGAGCAAGGTGAGTGCCCTCCCAAGTACACTACTCCACCCCCACCTCCTTCCCTCATCTCACTCCTGGGGCTTTTGACCATCTCAGGGTATCTAATGTACCTTTGCTAAGATATTCAAGACTTGGTCTGGCCTCACCCCAGCTTCTGGCTTGGAAATTGAGAATCTTCTTCTGGACCCTTCTATGGTCTAAAAGCTGGAATTTTTAATGAATCCATCTTGAGAGCAGATTATCAGGAACACTGTTCCACCCTCCCTCTCAAGGCCTTACTAAAGAATCGTCTCCTGCCCTCCTTGCTGCATACCCTTTTTCCCATTATGGCTGCCGAGCCCCCTTTGGGCCAGCTGGATCCTGAGGATCAAGATTCAGAGGAGGAAGAGCTGGAGATTGGACTGTTGGGAGAGACACCCAAGCATTTCGCTGTACAGGTGGGATGTGGGACAAGGGCGGGGCAGGGTGTTAGGTGGCTATGGGAGGTTGGGAGGCAGAGGTGGAGTCCAGCAAAGTCTCCCTGTCATTTCTCAGGTTGTGGACATGCTAGCACTACATTTGCCACCTGAGAAGCTCTGTCCTCTGCTGGTAAGTATGGTTCCATCCTTCCCGTTTCCATATCCCCAGGTGTACCTAATCACCCCGAAGCCAAGGATATTTGGGCCTTGGTGGGTGTAGAGGGTCCACTGTCAACAGGAATGGGCAGGCTTGTGCTGGAATTTCAAGAGACTGCCCTGTTCTCCCCTAGATGCCCATGCTAGAAGAGGCCTTGCGGAGTGAGAGCCCGTACCAGCGCAAGGCTGGGCTCCTGGTGCTGGCCGTGCTGTCTGATGGAGCTGGCGACCACATCAGGCAAAGGTGTTTATTCCCGTCCTGCAGTGAGGGTGGACCATGGGGAGGAGGACCACATGGCTCATGGTAGTCCTCGTCTGTGCTTGTTATTCATGCCTAATTATCAATAGTGTTTTTCTTCTACTCTCTAAAGTATCCTGGTTTGAAAGATAAATGGCTGTAGGGACCAGGGAGTATGATGTGGTGAGATGTGGGCCTTCACCTTCTCTGTCACCATGTGATGACAGAGAATGCCTTGGTTTTCCCCGGGGAATCAGGAGAACAGCTCAGCCTAGGGCTCTCGGGCCTTAGCTCTCAGACTGTGCCCTCTTGTCCTTTCCCATCCAGGCTGTTGCCCCCGCTACTGCAGATCGTGTGCAAAGGCCTGGAGGACCCATCGCAAGTTGTGCGCAATGCTGCACTGTTTGCCCTGGGCCAGTTCTCAGAGAACCTACAGGTCAGCAGGGTTGAATGTGGATAGCCACCATTTCAGTTCCCACCTGTCCCAGGGACCAGCTTCTCTTCAGCTTCATCTCTCCAGGCACCCCTTCTGCTATTGGCACTTAGGTATGTGCCCTATGGTTGAGCCAACTCAGGGCCCACTCTTCTTTCTCCCAGCCTCATATCAGCAGCTATTCAGGGGAGGTGATGCCACTGCTCCTTGCCTACCTGAAGTCAGTGCCTCCTGGGCACACACACCACCTAGCCAAGGCCTGCTATGCCCTGGAGAATTTCGTGGAGAACCTAGGTAGTGATGGCATTTGGGGGTGCGAGGGAGGCAACAAGGCTGTATCTTTGGCTGAAGGGAGCAAGGTGTGCAACTCCCTGAACTACCACCTGTGGTGGGGAGAGGGATGTGGTGGGACCACAAGGATGGTCAGCTTGGAGGCAGGTGGGCCTCCAGTAAATAGGAGACCTGGGTTGGTTGTTAGAAGGCTGCTCTTTCCCACAGGGCCCAAAGTACAGCCCTACCTTCCGGAGCTTATGGAGTGTATGCTACAGCCTCTGAGAAACACCAGCACCCCCCGGGCTAAGGAGCTGGCTGTGAGCGCCCTGGGGGCCATTGGTGAGGAGAAGGAGGCTGGAGATAGGGCACGGGGTTCACCCAGAGAGTCTGTGGCGGGTGGTCCGGGCACCCCCTCCAGCTGGTTCTGTCTTTCCTATAGCCACGGCTGCCCAGGCCTCCCTTCTGCCCTACTTCCCCACCATCATGGAACACCTGCGGGAATTCCTGGTGACAGGCCATGAGGACCTTCAGCCTGTGCGGATCCAGAGCCTAGGTGAGGAAGGGGCTCCCAGGCAGGTCTCCCAGTGCCAGGAAAGGGCCAGTGCTCACCTGCTGTTCACAGAGACCTCTCCCAAGGCAGCACAGGCATCTGTCTTATCGAAGGAGGCACTCCTCCTGCACCTAGGAGCAAGCAGAATTTCCGAATTCTCCCAACTGCCACCTTTGGTCCGCCATTCCTCTGGCACAGCTCCTCATCCCAGTGCTAACCAAATCCTTGCCCCCACAGAGACACTAGGGGTGCTGGCACGAGCAGTGGGGGAGCCCATGAAGTCCCTGGCTGAGGAATGCTGTCAGCTGGGGCTGGGCCTGTGTGACCAGGTAGACGATCCTGATTTGCGGCGCTGCACGTGAGTGAGCCTTCACTTGCCCTCACCCCAAGCCCCAATTATCTGGTTCTAGACCATAGGTTTCCCCCAGCTCCCTCATCCTATCCAACTACAGCAAACAGGAATGTACAGCTTCCACCTGCCTTCACCAGGTACAGCCTGTTTGCAGCCTTATCAGGGCTAATGGGTGAGGGCCTGGCACCCTACCTGCCACAAATTACCACACTCATGCTGTTGTCACTGCGTTCCACCGAGGGCATTGTGGTGAGCAGAGTGGGTGGGCTGGGCCGGTTGGGGAAGGTCAGCCCTGGGGTGAGACTTATCTCCTGGGCCCGGCTGAGCTAAAGTCCTTGCTGTGCCTCTTCTGTCCAGCCTCAGTATGATGGCAGCAGCTCCTTCCTTCTGTTTGATGATGAGAGTGATGGGGAGGAAGAGGAGGAACTCATGGATGAGGGCGAGGAAGAAGAGGATGACTCAGAGATCTCAGGGTACGGAAGGGTGCCATTCTAAGAGTGGTCAGAGGAATCTTAACTTTGGGCAAGGGCCCAGTGCTGGGTATGCTCCTGATGGAGCCTAATCACTGCTGCTCCCCACCTTACTGTAGGTACAGCGTGGAGAACGCCTTCTTCGATGAGAAGGAAGATGCCTGCGCTGCCCTGGGGGAGGTCTCTGTGAACACCAGGTGAGCACTGGCCCTTCCCTGGCACTGGGAAGCCCCCCAGAATCCCTTCCCCATGGCCGTGTTTCTGTCTACAGTGTGGCCTTCCTTCCTTACATGGAGAGTGTCTTTGAAGAAGTATTCAGACTTCTGGAGGTGAGTGGGCAGTGGGTGGGATTTCAGGGCTAGAGGCCCTGTGTTCTACCTGCACATAGCAAGTACATCCCGTCCCTCTCCATCCCACAGTGCCCTCACTTGAATGTACGCAAGGCAGCACATGAAGCCCTGGGTCAGTTCTGCTGTGCTCTGCATAAGGCCTGTCAAAGCAGCCCCTCAGAACCCAACACTGCTGGTGAGAAGGGCACTTGGGCCAGGCTGGGGCCTTTGTAAGTGGAGTGGGGTTGGGAGTGGGGGGACTGGCAGGGCCTGACCAGGGCTTCAGCCAATCATGTCCCCAGCTCTGCAGGCTGCCCTGGCCCAGGTGGTACCGTCCTACATGCAAGCAGTGTATGGGGAGCGGGAGCGCCAGGTGGTGATGGCTGTGCTAGAGGCCTTGACGGGAGTGCTGCGCAGCTGTGGGACTCTCACACTGCAGCCCCCTGGCCGCCTTGCTGAGCTCTGCAACATGCTAAAGGCTGTGCTGCAGAGGAAGGTGAGCGGGGCAAGTGGGCTTCAAGATGAGGAGGCGGCCTGGCCCCAGGTGGGGATCGTCAGAAGCTACAAATCCAGCTCTCCCATGCCCCCACCCTGTGGAAAGGAAAAGGGGCAGGAGAGCCTAGACTGAGCTAGACTACCTCTTTTTGCAGACTGCCTGTCAGGACACTGACGATGACGAGGAGGAAGATGAGGATCAGGTAAAAGCTATGGATGCAAATTGTGGGACCACACAGTCTGTTTGGTAGCTTCCATAGGGCAGAGTGGACAGTGCACTTGGGCTTGGCCTGGGAAGTCAGGTCTGCTAAAAGATTGGTAATGGCTCCGAATGACACAACCCTGCTCCCACTCAGGCAGTGGGGTTTGGGGTGGGCTTGGATTGATAGGTGAGCAGAGGAAGGCCAGAAGCAGCAGCTGGGCTGCAAAGAAGCCCAGCCTAGAAAGGTCTAGTCCTGTCACCAAGGGAAGTCCCCATGGGGACCACCAGCAGTAGAAGAGCATGATAGGAAGTACCACAGTCAGAGATTTGACCCTGGTGCTTTAGCCTCTGACTTGGCCCCACAGGCTGAATACGATGCCATGTTGCTAGAGCATGCTGGTGAGGCCATCCCTGCCCTGGCATCCGTGGCTGGGGGAGATGCCTTTGCCCCCTTCTTTGCCGGCTTCTTGCCATTATTGCTCTGCAAGACGGTGAGTGCACCGTCTTCTGGCTTTGAACCCCATTCCGCCCAATCCCCTGCTCTGTCCTAGTCCCAGACTGACTTGCACTCCTCCTCCCACCAGAAACAGGGCTGCACAGTGGCAGAGAAGTCCTTTGCGGTGGGGACACTGGCGGAGTCCATTCAGGGCCTGGGTGCCGCCTCAGCCCAGTTTGTGTCCCGCCTGCTCCCCGTGCTGCTGAGTGCCGCCCGGGAGGCAGACCCTGAGGTGCGGAGCAATGCCATCTTTGGGCTAGGTGTGCTGGCCGAGCATGGGGGCCGCCCTGCCCAGGAGTATCCTCTGCTCGCAGTAGGGGCCAGAGTGGCTTGAGAGTGTCCCTGGGGAATGGGAGACGTCTGCTGTATGTGCCTATTCCTTGACTGTGAACCAGTCACTTCTCCAAGCTGCTGGGGCTCCTGTTGCCTCTCCTGGCACGGGAGCGCCATGATCGTGTTCGTGACAACATCTGTGGGGCACTCGCCCGCCTACTGATGGCCAGTCCCACAAAAAAACCAGAGCCCCAGGTGAGTGATGGAGGTATTGGGCAGAGCCAGGAAGCCAGGGAGAGTGCGGGGCAAGGGGCCAGAACCATCTGTGTGTCCAGGTACTGGCTGCCCTGCTGCACGCCCTGCCACTGAAGGAGGACTTGGAGGAGTGGGTCACCATAGGGCACCTCTTCAGCTTCCTGTACCAAAGCAGCCCTGACCAGGTAACCCCGATGCTGGAGCTTGATGCTCCCTTCTCAGTGATAGGCAGAGTTGGCATCAGTTGTAGCTGAGGAAGTGATGGTTTAAGCTGCCCTTTGACTATCCATACCATTTTCTCATTGCTCTACAAGGACTGGCAGCCAGGCTTATGTGAGAGGAAGAGCTTCTCACCACAGAGCATTTTTCCTTAGGAGCCTTCATCCTGCCTGGCTGTTTTCAACTTCTGGTCTGAGCTAGAAGTCACAACTTTCCTAGGCTGATTTCTTAGACCAAGCTCTTTCAGGCTGTGCTCCATGGAGCCTGGGTACCAGTCTGGGCCTCATCACTGTTCATTCCAATCAGAGCAACTCTGTTTTATGAATGAGATTTGCTTGTACCAAGTGGCTAGGCTGGGACCAATGGCTCAGAGCCCTGTGTCTGTCACCCTTGTTGTGCCACCCTTGTGTACTTTTAGAGACTATTGTGTCAGTGGAGCTCCTGGTTGTCTGGCTTTTGATCTTGAGTCCATGACTTCAGTCATCTTTGGTTATAATCCCCTGTCCTCTCCAAAAACAAAAAGTTTCACAATTGTCTTGGATGCCTGTGAATCAATATAGGCTCCAACACCCCTGGTAGGAGACTGCCTGTCCTTGGCCCCTACCACCCACCCCAGTCCTGGGGCCCAGGGGTGTTGCCACCCAAATTGGCCCTTCTTTTCCCACAGGTTGTAGATGTGGCTCCTGAGCTCCTGCGTATCTGCAGCCTCATTCAGGCTGACAATAAGATCCCACCAGGTGAGGGTAGCAGTTGTGGGCAGGGTGTGGGGAGGTGAGGAGCAACAGGGCTCAGTGAGCCTGGGGCAGCTAGGGGATGGGAGCCAGTTCTCCCTGGATCTCTCTCTCTCTCTCCACTATTCACCCAGACACCAAGGCTGCACTACTGCTGCTTCTGACATTCTTGGCCAAACAGCACACGGACAGCTTCCATTCGGCACTGGGCTCGCTGCCTAGCGACAAGGCTCAGGAGCTCCAGGACTTCCTAAGCCTCAACTAGAATGCGGGCTGCAGCCAGGCCAGAGGGAACAGCCTGCCCAAGCTCCAGGACCACCACTCAGCCCAGTTCCACCTCTTGCCTTACCAAAGATTCTGGGCCTCATACCCACTTGGGGTCCCAGCCCTGCTTGCTACCTTACGGTGCTGAGTCTGCTTTGCTGTGGGACAATACACACAGGAGTCATGACAACATACTATAATAAAAGGCAGTTCATTTTCTGCTTGAACAGTAACTCTGAGATCAGGAAGGATAGAAATGCATGTTCAGAAAGGAGACAGGCAGGGCCTAGTGAGGCAGAACATGGTTTAATGTAGCTGGTTCTTGGCAGCTTTCTAACTTGATTCTAACTGCTGTGGAATCGTGGCCCTGGCTGAATCAGGAGGCGCCCGTATGGCTTCTCTTGTTCTATGCGAAGGATCTGCTGCGTTGCGAGCACTGGTCAAGAGGGGAAGAACAGGCTGGTCAGAGAGAGTCTTTACAAGTGTTCTCTGTATTGTGTGCCCTACACACATACATGCGTCCATACTCACCCAGGAGCAGGTAGAAGACCCGGGCAGCCACCCTGCGGGGACTGAGAGGTGACACCAGGCTGTTGAAATCAGGCTCCCTGTTGGCCTGTAGCTCCAGTGCCACTGCCCTGTAGGGATCAAGAACTGTTAGCCCCAGCCTAGGCCCACCCCACAGAGGCACCCCCTCCATGGTACCTGTGCACAGCTTCAAGTGAGAGTAGCTCAGGCTCTGGGGGCAGCTCCAAAGGTATTTCCATGGGCACCTCAGGGAGTTCAGGCACCACAGGCAATGCAGGGGGCTCTGGCTGCTCTGCCTCAGCCCAGGCCCTAGAAGAACATGGGAGTCAGATGGAGCGAGGAAGTGGCAGCTGTGATGGTGTTAAGGGGTATACCCATCCTAGTCATTGCTCCACCTGACAAAGATTGCAGCCTGAGCTCACCCAGGCTAGCACTTACCACCGCTCTTCTGGGGGGATGAGGCTGATGCGGGATTTCTCCTCCTCAGCTGCTTCTATGGAGAGCTCTGTTGGGGGAGGGGAAGGTCATGAGTGGGTCTGCTTGGATCTGAGCAGTCAGGACTTTGGGGCCACCTGATCAAACTGGATGCCAAAAGCTGTGCAATGACGTTACAAGCACCCAGGAGAGAGAACTGAAGAGAACCAATCTATGCTTCGTATGTTAAATGCTCCTCTGACAAAAACTGTCAGCAGTTGGAGTACCAGTTTCCTGGGACAGTGGTTACAGGAATCTCCACAGTCCCTGCCCCAGGTGCTTACCTGAAGACAGCATGAGGGGCCCACTGGGCTCTTGGGCCTCCCTCAGGACCTGGGGATAAGAGAAAGAGCTAAGACCCTAATCATCACAGAAGCACTTGGGGAAAGGGTGAAGCAATCCCTGCACTGAACCTGCCTTGGCTCTGGAACAGGATGCACCCCAAGCCCAGGACCTGGTGCCATTGGCTTATATAGGCAGAAGATAGCTCCTGCAGGAAGGAGTGAAGGTGCAGTTACCTCAATATCACTCAGAGTTTCAGCCTTTCTCCTTTCCTCTTCAGCTGCTGCCTCTCTCTCAGCAGCCTCCTCCTCCTCAGGCTCCAGGGGTGGCATTCGCCTGAGTGCTCTTGGGGGTGGCTGGGCACAGTGGGTCCAGAAAGCCAGCAGTTCTGGGGATAGCCAGCCAGCTGGATGGGGACATGGTGGCAGCATAGACAGGGTTTGAGGCATGAGGAACACCAAGAGTGAGGAATATGGGATCAGGATCCCGCATGCTAACTCCTACCACACTTACAGTAAGTTGGGGTTCGGAACAGCTCTGTGGGGCTTCTGATGGTTCTCTCAGGAGGCTGCACCATTGGCTGCATGGTAGGAAAGGCCAGAGCTCAGAGTCCCTCACTGCCCCTTCACCTCTGCAATGCCTTGTTCCGGGGCTTCTGTCCTTCCAACCCTTTCAGGCACATGCCTGCCCCTGCCTGCTGTGCCCACTGCTAAAAGGACTTTTAACTGGTTCCTGTGGATGTGCCAAGCAAGGTCACTAAAGGAGCATGGAGAGTTGTGCATGTTCAGACCCCCAATGCATGCACTTTGGGAAATGTTCCCAGTGCCTCCTGAGGAGTTTAGAAGGCCCCAGCATGCACCTGCCCCAGGCCCTCCCTGCCTCCTTCAATCCCCTGCAAAGCCTGGAGTGCACTCACACACTCCCAGCAGTGAGCTCTGGTGTACAGTTGTTTCTGGAACTGCTCCCGGGAGATCTGAGTCTCCTTGTCCCAGAACAATAACTGGCGGCGGCGGCGGCGAGCAGGTGGTGAAACGGGGGGCCTCCTCTGCTGAGTCGGGGGGGGGGAGGAGGGGGATGGGAGTAAGACTACCCATTACTCCTTTTTCCTGACATCCTG
Organism: Pteropus vampyrus; assembly: GCF_000151845.1. Lineage (NCBI taxonomy): Eukaryota > Metazoa > Chordata > Mammalia > Chiroptera > Pteropodidae > Pteropus > Pteropus vampyrus. The sequence continues at coordinate 45,770 of NW_011889517.1, read as the reverse complement.
GTGGACTGCAAATAGTCCCCACACAGCCACCCCAGAGGTCCCTGGAGAACAGGCTGGGTGGGCCTCCAAGAGCCTGTGCAGCTCCTACTCTGCAGGAGCATACCCATTTGAAAGTACAGCTGGATAACCTGCAGTATGGGCAGGGTCAACTTTTAACTAATTTGTACAAATGCCTGTGTAGGCTAGCAGTGGCCTAGGGTTTGGGGAAACAATATGGGTGAGCAGCTCTGGGAGAGGAGGGTGAAGAGAAGGAGAAGGCTTGGAAGGTCTACTACTCACCTCTGGGCTGAGTGGGGCCGGGAGACGCAGCTCCTCTGGGGGCGTCACCTCTGCAACAACATGCTAGGTCCTGGCTCCACCCCACACCCTCTGCCCTCGCAGCCACCCAGGCAAGAAGCTAGCAGGTCCTCCCTTTAGCAAGTGGGAATACAGAGTCTTTGTCTGCAGTGGTTGTGCAGGTGCCCCCAGGAAAGGACCCAGGCATGGCAGATACTCACCAGCAAGCAGGGCCTCAGGCTCCCAGACTGCTGGCTTCAGCTCCTCAGGGGCTAGGACTGGGACTGGAAGTGGTTCTGCTGCCCCTTCCACCCTGAGGGAAAATGAGCAAGAGAGATGAGGGTACTCCTCCCAGTACTGACCCTCTACCTGGCCCAGGGGTTTCTGCCCTTACCGTGCAAGAGCTATAGGTGAGAGCGGGGGAACTGTAATTTCCATTTCCGGGACTCGGGGCTCCTCCTTGAACACTGCAGAGAGAGGATAAGGGCTCAGAGCACAGAAGAGAAAAGATGGGAGCACTACCCAGGTCCAGATTGCCCGTGTCCGCGGCCTGGCTGTCTAGCACCAGCCAGGCCCTACACTGCCAGATGAGCCTGCCTCGTTCCTCCAACAAGATTGCTTCATCTTCCTCAGCAATGAGCAGGTCCAAGTCTCGGCGGCTAACCTCTGGGAGATCCCGTTCACCCTATCATGAAAGAAATAACAAGGAGAAGGGGCTTAATTCCATTTCTGAAAAAAGGAAGTGGATCCAGGAGGCTGAGTCTGAGAGGCATGCCACAAGACTGGACCAAGGAAGCCCAGGGGCCCAAGCGCCAGGGGCAGAGAGAGGGGAAATGGAAATGGAGAAGGCAGGACTTGGGCAGAGGGAAGTAGATGCAAGGGTGCCAGGCTATCGGAATCAGGTATTAGGCCTCAGGCTATGTGTGCAAGGGGACAACTCACCTCGATGTGTAGCATGCGTATAGGCTCCGCCTCCTGGAGGGTGATGGCCTCAGGAGACAGCACAGTGACCAGAGGCCTGACTGGAGGGGCAGTAAAGTCGTATCAGCCCCTCTACTTCTTTCCAAGTTCCCACACCCATGTGGTGAAGCAAAAGCATGGACTCTGGGTTCAAGTCAACCTGGTTCCAGTCAGGCCAGCCACCAGCCATTTGACCTTGAATACATTGCTTAACTACTATGGGCTTCAATTTTCTGACCAGTAAGATGGGGATTAGAATTCTGATCGCATGGGACTCTCGTGAGGCAATGATGAAGTTACACACACAAAGTGCCCCTCACAGGGCCTGGCTCTTGAGAGAAGCTCAAAGATGATTACTTCTTCAGCTCTTGGAGCTTCCTAAGCCCCTCACCAGAAAGAAGGCTCACCTGGTTTCCCAGGCTCTGTAGGGACTTCAGGAGGGGCCTCCTCAAGAACTCTCTCTGGGGTCACAGCCTCCAAAAGGTGTCGAATCTTTGGGGAGGGATTGGGGACAAAAGATAGAGTTCAACTTCGGCCCCCTCCTTTCCCTCTTTTACAACTCTGTTCAGGCAATGGATAGTAATAACTAATTCTTTATGTCTAATTCTTGCAGCACTGACATCAGCATGCAGTGAACCCACTCACCATCTGGTCTTCCTCCCATTCCTACCCTCATGGCTCCCGTCCCAACCAGTAATGCAGCCTTTGTCAATTTGTCTGTGCGAGAAGCACTGCATCCTTATATCAAGTGTTGTGGGGAACAGAAGGAACAGAAAAGATTCTTGATCTTAAGCATATGGTCTAGTAAAGAGACGAGTTTGTATATGATCCCAGCAAAGGTCAACACAAAGAATAAAATAAGGCCTTAGTAATGTGCTAATTCAAGAATGACATTTGTTTCTGGCTGGGAGTTGGATAGAGACTTCGTGGAAAAGAGTAGCATTTGAGCAAGGTCTTTAGGGATATGTAGGATCTGACTAGTAGAGAACAAAGGATGACCATTATGGGCTAGGAAAACAGCACAAGCAAAGAAGTGCATGCGGCATCTTTGAAACACAGGAACCAGACTGGTGTTTGGGAGCCAAAGATGCCAAGAGGACGTGCTTAGATGTCTGCGGAAGGCTAGCTCTGGATCAGGGCACAGAGAGCCCTAAATGCTAGTATTCCATTTGCAGTGGGGAACCACTGGAGGTGTTTTTGAAGGAAGAGAGTCACATCATTGAAGTTGCAGAGATATTAGGAATGGATGGAGAAGGACATGGGTAGGGAAACAGTGCTGAGGGACAATGAAGGCCTGGATTAGGGCCTTGGCAGTAGGAACAGTGTGGAGATGAGTGGGGACAAGAGCTGCCTCTAGGTTGGTCTTGAATAGGTAGCTAAGTGGAGCTGGGTCCACCATGACAGTCCCCCTAGCATCGACTCCTGTGGGGCAAAGCTGTGGCAGGCTCCCTTCCCCTAACCCATGTCAGACTGGTGCAGGAATAGAACTCTCCTTCTGCACTGTCAACTCATCAGCCTGAGGTGTCCTAGAGGAATAAATACTACCTGAGGGATATCGAAGGGACTAGGAAGTCTAGGATCCACAGACATTATCCCAAAAAAGGGGTCTGGAGCATCTTCCAAGGTCTCCATCAAGGCCAGGCGGTTAGGAAGCAGCAGGCTCGGTCTGAGAGAGAATGTGGCTGTCAAGGACTGAGGCTGAGATGGGCTCAGGCCAAGCAGGGAGGTCCCCCACCAAAGGCTGGGTGGTCCCAGTCCCAGAGGAACACTCACATCTCAGTCTCCACCATATCTATTCGGATCTGCAGCTGAACACGGTGCAGACGCTCCAGGATGTGCTGAATGTCCTCTGTGGGAAGGCAGGACAAGGTAGAGAGCTAGCCTAGCTGAGGGTCATTCAGCTCTGCCCCGCCTCAGAGCCTTCCCAGCCTTACCTACGAGATACTGGCATTGTTGTGAGTAGACCCGGATCACGCCAATCTGTAGCTGGGCTGAGAGATAGAGGGAGAAGCGGGGCCTCGGCAAGCCGGGCTGGGGAGGTTGCACTCGTACCAGCAGGTAATTGAGGATTTCCTCGCTGGGGAACAACGCACCCTGATCACCGCTGCACAGAGAACCAGCCCCACAGCTTTGCCCACCCCCGTTCACCCCCTAACCCACACCAGCACCAGGTCATTCCTCCCTTTTCTGGGCCTTACCAGGTCTTCACCACGTTAACTTTCAGGTATTCTCGCTTCACCAATCGGCTGCCGCGCGTCGCTGCCAGCCTGGACCGGGTGGAGGTGGTAATGGAAGGGGAGCTATCAGACAGGGATTCTAGGGCTCCCCTCCTGGCACGCCCACTCTGGCCCAGCCGGCCCTTACCAGATGGTGGCGAAGCAGCCGGTGTGGCGCTGAAGCACGTTGGGATAGTAGAACATCGTTCCTCCGAGGTTTCACCCTCTCGTCGTCCACCACTCCTCTGTTTGAATCTCGGCCCGAATTCTTTAGGGCATGGGATTTCCCGGCACCGCGGGAGAAGGATTTGGGCAGGTGGCGCTGCGGGTGGACCTAGAATGCTAAAATAAATGGTGGATAAATGATTAAAGGGACAAGTAAAAGGAGATGCATACTGGATACACAGGGATGCCCCCTCTCTGTCGGCCCTGAAGGTTCGCACGCCACGTGGGTGCTTCGAACTTACTAGATTCAGTTTGGGTTGCAGGTTGGAGATGCAGAGCTCTGAGGAGAGGCTAGGGCAGTGGTTCAGACCAAGTCCTGAGGGGGAAATGATTGTCCTCCGCAGAAATGCTGAGCCAGTCTGGGGCCTTTGCACTCAGCTTGGGCAGTGGCAGTCTCTCCGAGCCGCCCTCCAGAGGGACTAGATCCCACCTCAGGGAGCACTCCCTCTGGTGTTCTGCGCCTTGCTCCTGCTTAGATGACAGCAGGCCCCAGAATAGCCTATGGGAAGAGGGGTCCGCGAAGCAGTGCTGTTCCAGGGCGACGAGAAGCAGGCCGAGGGTCGAAGCGACAGGCGGGCTCCCCAGGCGGGAACGAACCGATCTGCAGAATCCTGCGCGCTGTGAGGCTTTTATGAGGTGTCCTGACCAATGGGCTCTCGTTCTCTCCTCTGGTAACAAGGGTTCCTCGGAGGCTCTTCTCTGCCGACCAATGAGCGAGGAGCAAATTTCCACCTTTCCTATCCAGCATGGTAACAACTTCAACCAGCAGGGGACGTTAGGTCATGCCCGGGGCAATAGCCTTGGCTGACCCTGTTCGCGGCCTAGCCTGCGGTTAGACCTTGCTTTTTCCCCCAAATTCCACCAGGTAGCAATTGATTGGTCTCTCTTTGTGCCAGTCTTGGGCCTATCATGAGCTGGGCAGGTAGAAACGGTGTGAGGGGGCCTGGGAGCCACTACGGGTAGATGGGGAAGACGGCAGATCTCACAGGAAGCAGTGAGAGGACTTGCAGGGTAATTTTCTAAATGAACAGTTTAGATCGTGGGCATGCCTGATCTGGCTGTTTTCCAGTTGTGAATGTTTTCCTGGATGAAATAGACTTTAGCTTTGTTGGATGCAGGACACACTCTCAGCATACAAAAGCCATTTATCTCAAACAATTCTTTGTGTAAAATTAAGTCATATTCTAGTTACCAATATCCCTTGTCTCCATTCCGCCTGCCTTTGCACATCCATTTCTTTGGCCCAGATGCCCTCCCCAGCCTTGACTCCAGGGCATGCTTCTGCCTCTTTAAGATAGCTCTTATTGCAGCCAATCTGACCCTATTTTATTTTGCTCCTTCAATCTGGGAGCTCTTGAGATTGGGGTCTTGTGTTTTCAATTAGTGCCTGGAACCTAGTTCAGTAAATATTTGTCAAATGAATGTGCAGTTACCCTAAACTTATGACCATAGAATGTCAATGCTGAAAGGGATTTCAAAATCTAGTCCAAGTCTTGCCTTTACAGATGGGAAAACAGAGCCCTATACAGACTGCTTCTCCCAGACCACACAGCAACTCAGTGACATCCTGGTTAGGAACTCTGCTCCCTTGAATTCCAGTGTTCCCAATCCCTATTCTACCATGCTTGGCTAAATTGGTTTCTGCGTGATACAATTGCTTCAATCACTGTACATATGTTGTCAATGTTCATAAGCGTTCACATTGGGGCACAAAAATGATAAAATGGGGGCACCTGCCCTTAAGGTGCTTAGAACCTATTTTAGGAGATAAGCAAGGGACGTAGAATTTGTTCATCCATCCATCCATTCATTCGGCAAGTATTTAATAGACCTTCACTAGGGTTTTAAACAAAATTTTATTGAAAAAGGAATCAATATCTGATTTGTTGGGAGAAGTAGCAGAGGTCACAGGGAAATGACAGAAATGTAACTTGAGAGCACTATGTGCCAGACACTCCTCTAGACACCAGGGATATAGCAATGAACAGAACAAGTCCTTGTTCTCATAGAGTAAGAAAGGAGAGAGCATAAGGAAGTAGACTAATAGAAATATGTGAAGTAGTTAGTGCTATGAAAATGAGGCTGCATAGGAGAATAGAGAGCAGTGAGGGCTGACGTGTAGGTGGGGTGCTCAGAGAGAGCGTAAGTCATGTGTCTACCTGAAGGAAGAGTATTTTAGACAAAAGAATTGGCAAGTGCAAAAGTCCTGAGGCAGAAATGTATTGGTGGATTCAAAGAACCTGGAGCAAAGTGAAGAATGGAGAAGAATAGAGAAGAATGGCAAGGGATAAGGTTAGAGAGGAGGATGGGAGCCACATCACAAGGATCTTGGAGTCTATTGTAAGGATTTGGGTCTTTCCCCTTAGTTGAGAGCCAATGGAGGGTTTTGAGCAGAGGAGTGATATGACAAGATTTGTGTTAAGAAGACTTACACTGTGTTGAGAATAGGCTAAAGGTGGACAAGAGCGGAAGCAGAAAAGATGTGGAAGGAAGCAGGAAGAGGTGTGAGAGACGGTGGTGACTTGTTCCAAAGTGTTAGTGGTGGAAGCAAAGAGAAGTGGTCAGATTCTGGATAGCTTTTAAAGGAATGACAGGATTTTCTGATGGATTGCATGTGGGGTATGAGAAAAAATGGAAGTCAAGGAGGAAGCAGGTACAAGGAAGATCCAGGAAGGATTTCAGTATATTGAGGGCACAACAAGTCTTGTGCATCTGTGTACTCAGCACTTGATTTCTTTACTACTAGTGCAGATACCTGATTAGGCTCTTGGCTTCTCAGGAGGACAATGGGCAAAACTGAAGAGAAGGAAGGTCCAAGGAAGCAGAAAGGCTCAAAAACATCACTGAAGGTTGTCAGGTGAGACAGCAAGAAGTTTCTTGAGGATCTAGGCATCTAGCTTTGATCATGTAGGTGATCATGTAGCTGAAGGCTTATAAGAGTGAAATGACAGGAAGGGATCTAGTCTAGGAGGCTCCTTCTCCTCCAGTCTGGTGTCACGTGTAGGAAGTGGGGAGCTGGAGACCGTGGCAGTCAGGGAAGTGGTGACTTAGGTCTGAACTAGTCTGCTGGAAGTGAGTGTACAGAGAGGAAGGATGGCAAGTGGTCTTGTAAGGGAAGAACTTCCAGTTCAGTGGCAAAATAAACAGGGGGTGGAGGAGTCAGCTGATTTGGACCCCTCAAATCTCAGCAAAGTGTTGGTGACATGGCAGGTTAGGCCAGGTTATCTTTTGTGGGGCTCAGATAGAATGAGTTTAAGAGAACTCTTCAGTCAGGGTGACAGTGCACCATGTGCTAGGAGAAGAGGCGCCAGGGCCTGGTCTGCCCCAGACACAGAAGGTTCAGCAATTCTTCCCCGATTCCCCCTCCCCTGCCAGGCCCCAAGGCCTCTAGTCCACAGTTTCAGGTCAACTTCAAGTTTTCCCATTCATTCATATCTCTAGTCCAGAGTCCAACCCTAGACCTGTTGCAAAGGCACAAATCAGAGGCCTCTAGTCAAGAACTGTGGAGTCCAGATCTTCCCATGTGAAGTTGGTGGCTATATTGGCTGTAGGCTCAGTGCCCCTCTCAGTGGCTGACCCTGACCCCAATTCTGGTTGCCTAGAAGGTACAGAGAGCTAGGCCCAGCACCCACAGAGCCCAGACTGCATCCTAACCAGAACCACCCGGAGGGGAAGAAAGGACCCCAGAGGTGTCATTTCCCTGTGATCCCTTCTTTTCTCAACAAATCAGATACTGATTCCTTTTTCAAAAAAATTTTATTTTAAACTATTAGTGAAGGTCTAAGAAGAAAATATAAAGTGCTTGGCTTTAGGGTTAGGGGAAGAGGAAATGGTCCCTCTGAGTTCACATCACTTGGACTTTCTCATTTCAGTTCCTCAGAGATAAAAGAGGGTCTAACTCAGAAACTTAAGAAACAAACAAACAAAAAACAAAACAACAACAACAAAAAAAAACCAGATAAAAATCATGCTTGAGTTCTCCACCAGCCAGACATCGTGAGGAGTTCAAAACCATAACCATCACAGACAACCACTAAGAATTATCACCAAGGGAGGCAGGTCAAAGGAAATAGGAGGAACAGAGTGGAGAGGAGGAAGGTGGGTCCCCCAGGCTCTGCACCAGGGACAGAGTGGCTGCCTGGTCCTCTGGAGTCTCCTTCAGTAAATGTCGGGCAAAGGCCTGCTCCATCTGTGCCAGAAGAGGTGGGGAGAGGGTATCAGCACAGCAGGGGCAGTCACCACTCTTGCCCTGGGAAGGCCCCTCTCCTCATGGAGCTCCCTCGCCCACATAGGCAGCTATTCTTCCCTTGCCCCAAACTCACCTGCACTGTGATAAGACTCTGTAGGGTGTGGCTGGGGCTAGGGCTCTCTTCCCAGAAATTCAGTGTCACCTGGAACTTGGGTGGGGGGCCCAGGCCCTGGAAGTACCTGGCCAAGTCTGAAAGAGAAAGGGTGAATTGTTGGAAGAAAGAAAGAGAAGGGTGAGAACCACAGGCAGGGAGGAATAGGGAGGAACCCATAACGGAGAAAGAGGTGGCAGTGGGGCCACTTGGAGACCAAGGCCACAGCAGGAACTGCAGGGTCACGAGGCTGCTTTGTGCCAGAAATGGTAGGAATCAAGTGGCTACTCACCCATGTGCAGACAGGAAAAGGTGATCCTTCCTCGAGTAACAAGCATATAGAGGTAGCCGACTGTTATACAACCTGACATGCTGTCTGCTGGGAGTGTTCAGTCCTTGTAGCAGCAGGCCTGGCTGCTGAGCCCACGCCTTGGCTGCCTGCTCACACCCTCCCTATGCTAAGGCACCCATGACCCTGGGAACACTCATGGTCTGCGTCTCTTATACTCTTGCCCACCCCCATGTCAGATTTAGAGTTGAACGGAGGCAGGAAGTGAAATTCCAAGCATGCACTGGAGAGGGGCAACCTGAGGGGATGCCTAGCGTGGTAGGGCCAGGATGTATGACATGCGTCAGCTCTCCCGAATGCGTGGATGGGTGTATGTGCCAGTGTGTGTGCAAGGTGTACCCTGCCATGATTACTGTATGGTATGTTTCAATGTGATGGTGCCCTCTGAACTGTGACAGCCTTGTGCTGGGATCCACCTGAGCCTCATCTTCCACAGCCTGAACTGTAGAAGGAGGGCTGCCAGGGCTGAGCACAGGGCCCCACAGGATGTGTACCTAGCAAGTGCAGGGTGCCATGCACAGGCTGTGATGGTGGATCCGTTGGAGGGAGCACAGGGTAGGGACAGGGCCCAGGGGGAACCAAGAGGTAGGGGCAGGGGCTCGGGTGCTAGGATGCAGCAGCCTCACCTCTGCAGAAGTAAGTGGTTCTGAAGAGCTCCACACACTTATTGCTGGGCAGCAGGTGTGGGCCTGGACCAGGCGGGGCCTGGGGTGCGCTCCAGGAGATGGGAATGGGGCAAAGGCGCTCCACGAAGAGGCCACGGGAGTTGCTGGCCACCAGGACACCTTTCTCAAGCTGGCTCAGCAGGCGCTGGGTGGGCTCTTGCGGGCCAGGCTTGGGAAATACCACCTGCTCCATGCCGTCGTACTGAGAGCTTGAGGGCTCAGCCACAAGGCGGCAGTCCAGGCTCTGCACCTGGACCTCATCCACCACGCGCCCGTTGTAGATGAAGGTAAGCAGCAGCGAGTAGTCTGTGGACAGAAAACGACCATCTGTACCAGGGCCTCTCTCCAGGGGTTCACCTGGTCAGCATGGGGCTCTGGGGAAACAAAGAAGAGCTCTTTGCAAATACAACATCCGCATGTTGCTGTTGAGGGATGTGAGGCTGAGAGGGAAGCCAAGCGAGGGCTGGGGAGGACGAGGTAGGCTGTGGGGCGGGGGCAGCAGCTGTACCTTCTAAGGTTATAGATTGTGCCCTCCCTCCTCACTCTCACTCTCCTAACCTTCACCAGCCAAGGGGCTCCTGTCAGACTTTCCTATACTCGAGAAAATAGCTGATACATAGATTTACAGAGGCTTCAAGGCTTAATGCCCAAGGCCTTAGGGTTTATAAGAAGGTCCCTTTGCTTAACCCATAGAAATCAATATCTTAAAGCAGATTTCCAGGGAACAGAATGCATAAGATTTACTTCTGAGAAGCAAGCTATTTGAAGTCTGCAATCTGGCCAGGTGCACTGCCTAGAAACCAATGCCTCTGTCTGGGTATGCTGAGCCCGGGCTGCTGCAAGCCCTGACAGATTGGATAATATGTGCATAGCCATAGGAAGATGACCTGCAAAGATCGGGAGCCAGGGTAAGTCAGACATGCCAAGTACCTGAGTCTGGAGGGGGCAGAAGCTCCGGAGACACCTGATCTCCTTGGAAAGGGGCCTCGGTTGTGTCTGTACCTGGAAGGGAGGAAAGGGACGTCATCCAGAGTGGGACGGGAGAGTCTAAGGGCCAGAGATTGTGGCATGAAGGATGACAACAGGCGGGGCAGGCGATACCTTCCTGAGGTTCAGGGCTGTTGCTGCTGCTGCTGCTGCTGCTGCTCCCAAAGTCTGAATGGCTTGTTCCCCCATTGGCCCCCACCTCCTCCTGCAGACACAGTATCTATTGTTGGCCTCCTCTCCCTCTACTGTCCTGCCCTCAGGCTCACCCCATGCCCTCCCCAGCTCTTACATTTTTGAGGGGGTCCTGGAGCAAGGAGGGACTAAGTATACAGTTCTTTGTAGTACCCGCATTCTCCTCCCTCTCAGGGGACACGGAGCTATGATGTCTCTTTCGTGGTAGTTTCTGGGTGTCTGGTGGGGCTGTGGAATATTGTTGAGGGGGAGAGAGAGGTCAGAGCCTAAGTGGGGACAGAGGTTAGGGGAGAGAAAAGAGGTAGTGAAAGGTTGGCAGGACTAGGCAGGGGAACCTGGGTAGCAGCTCCCCAAGGACAGGGACAAGGTAGAACTCTGACCGAGGGGCCTACAAGGAGTCCCACCACCTCATAGGAGGCTCATCTCCACCCTTCCTCCCCAGTCTGCTGATTCTAGGAGTGATGGGCAAGGGAACACTCACCAGGGACGGTACCTGGAGGAAGCAGCCGATACACCTTGTAGGGCTCAGCCCCATCCCTGTGACCATTCTCAGGAACCTCCTCAAATTCGAGACTCTTGTTGAGAGCACAGCGCAGACGAGTCTTCCAGATAGCGGGGCCTTCTGTGTCCCCCTCTTTGTACTTTCCCTTAAATATCGCCCAGGCCTAGGAAACAGAGAAAGTGAAAAGAGGTAACATGTTATAGACCCCAGCTGACCCTCCACAAGGGCCAGCTTCATGGACATGCAGCATGAGCACTTGCACAGAAAGGCCTGTGTTGGGTTTATGCTCAGCTGTTGCCATCTTGAAATCCTCAAAAATATTTGCATTTTCATTTTGGGGGCTCTGACAATTACGTAGTTGGTTGTATTGGTTGTATCCTTTATCTGAAATCCAGGCAGACATAACCCCTGAGCACTTCGAAGGAGGGGCTGGTTCCCAGGCCCTTTTACCTTGAAGAAGGCAGCATCCTGGTCCTCCCGGAAGTCCTGCTTGCCTGCATGCTTCCAGGGAATCCGGAACATGGTCTTAGCTTCATCTTCCCAGCACACCCCTGGGAACTGCCCGCTCTCCACTTGCTCCACCACCCAGTTCCGGAGCTTTCGGGTACAGCGTGCCTTGCCTGATGCCATCCTGAGGATAAGAGCAGCATCAATAGAACCAATCCTTTGGGAGGGAACATTTACTGAGGTTCTGGCCATTTGGGTTGTATTCTGGCAAGGGCCCCCAGAGAACTCATCCATCTTTTGTCTGTAGACATTTATTTCAAACTTCTTGAAGCCATATAGTTTTGTTTCTGCCATCACTGGCAATTACCCCCCACCCCCAAGAAACAAACAAAAACATTCTTTTTAATACCCTAATACCTGTGGCATTGGAAGGAAACCTTAGGCATGGTCTTAATTTTAACACTTTTCAGGAATCTATTGTTTGTAAGAATTTCCTTGGTGTTCTATACCTGGTGAGAGGCTCTGTCTAGATCCCAAGCATTTGCAGAGGCGGCATCTGCTTCTCAAATGCCTCACCCTTCACCCACCACTCGGGAAACCACCATGACCCCCATCATCCCCACTGCTTGCCCCAGGGGTAGGTGGGGCAGGGAGCTGGGGGCAGGGGCGGAGCTGCAGCATAAGTGGGCAGGGCCAGAAACCATGAAAACAAACAGGGTCGAGTGGAGTGGGCAAACAGCCTTCTTCCTTGAACAACTGGGCAGCAGGTCCTCCTAGCCTTTGCCTGTAGAGCTTGGGACACAGGTCCTGGTCAGTCTCTTACTCAGGCCAAACCTGCTTCCTGGCTCACAGGCCTTCTGTCTATTCCTGTCTAGCAGAGGGGCCTCCCAAGCACCAGGCCCCTTGCCTGCCCCTCCCATGAAGCAGAGCCTTCCAGCCCTAGATCCAGGCTGCCACCAATTCTTGGCTGATCTTACCTGAGCTGCTGTGCAGGCTGTCCCAGGACTCGACTGACCTCAGCTCAGCTCTTGGCTAGGCAGCTTCCTGATAACTCCGCCCTGTTTTTACAGTCCCCACCCTGTTTCAGTTCTCCTTCAGGGAGGTCTGTTTCCCTGAAATCACGTGGTCTCTGAGTTGCAGGGCCATGGGTGGCCACCAGGGGGAAGCAGCGTTTGAGAATCTCTGTTGGAATCTGTCAGAGGCAGGAGGAATCCTCCCAGCTCAGTCTTCCTCTCCTTTCTCCCTGATACTCCTTGCTTGTATTTGACCATCTCTGTGATACTGCTGCTTCCCTAGGGAGGCTACAGTGTGCTGGAGTCTGACGCCAGGGCCTCTGGATAGCTCTGTGTCACCTGTGCATCTATGTTCACCCACGGTACCTGTGTGGTATCTATTAGGTGACCTCAAATATCAGCTGAATTTGATGAAAGGAAGAGGGATACAGGGAAGGCAGAAGTCAGCCAAGGCCAAGTGGGTGGAGAGGGCCTCCCTTTGCCATCCACAGTGTCAATTCCTTCCTGGTCCTCAGTCCAGGGAGGGTCAGGCGGCGGGCTGTAGGGGGCCCTTTCAGCAAAGCTCTGTTCTCCCCCCTCTTTCCCTGGTGCCCCCAGATGGTGGGGCCAGGAAGAAGGACCACCAAGAAGCTTGGGCAAGGAGATGCCTCTTTATTGGTGCTGGAGCTGTTCTTGAGGGAGTTAGGCCATGGGAACCTCATTGGGACCTTCACTCTGTTACTTCCTCCTGCGGGGGATACTCTGTCCCAAGGGCACCTCTTCCATCAGTTTCTGCAGAAGGAGAGAGAAGATGATGATCCTGGAAGCTTGGAGCTCAGACACACGCTGGACAGACTTCTAGAGCATAGAGTCAGAGGAGAGGCTGGGGGTAGGCTTCACCTGTAACAAGCGGATGTGGTAGGTAGGGGCATCCTCCCCAGCCAGTGGCTGGGGACGCACATGCAGGTAGCGCTCAGCAGCCGTCTCCAGCTCTTCCACCTCATACAGGGTGGCTGGGTCCAGTGAGTGGGCATTGATGAGGCTTACAAGATACTCTTTGTAGTGTGCCCTGGGGAGATAAGAGGGTGGGATATTGCTGGGCACAGGCATACCTGGATGAACAAGACTGACCATCCTCACTTGCTGCATGTGTAGGCACTCGTGCATGTGTACGCACCTGCCAACCTGTGCACATTGCTTGCTATTACCTATCCAGGCCTTTGTCCAGAGAATCTCTTCCTCCCACTCCTTGCAGGATCTGTCTGCATCTCCCAGAGGCCCACTTTACGGCCTGGGAACACCCTCAGTGCTCCCATCCTCTCTCCCCAACACCATGCTCCTGCCTGGCACTCACTGGCAGAGGCCCGCATAACCAGCTGGAGTCTCCTTGCCACAAGCTTCATCCCGGAGCCCATTGGGAACCTCTTTCTGCTCCATCACTCGGCAGCCACCTATGGGTAAGGGCAGGAAGGGACCCTTTGTTGGGAGGAGGCCACTGACCACCAAGCCCCAGAAGAACTGGGATGGAGGCACAGGAGGCCTCCATGGAGACCAGGAGGACAGGAGCCCCTGCTCTAACAGTGGTGGTAGTGGTAGCGGGTACTTAGAGATGCCATTGTGGCAGACCAGCTCTGATACTGAAGCAGAAACTTTGCTATCCCTGCTTTTATCCAAGCTGGCTTTTGGCCCATAATCACATATTCCTTGAGACAGCTCTTTTGTGATTTAGCTCTTGCATAGTTAGTTAACTTATTCTGTGAAGGTACTACTCTATCTGGATGGTAAGAAGTGGGGTATATTAGAACCATATATAACATCTTTCTGTTGCCTTCATGGAACCTAAGACAGTGCAACTAGCAAGCCTCATTAAAAACTCATTGAGTTAACTAATGAATTATTACCCTTTGGGAATGGGAGAAGAAAATTAGTCTCGAGGTGCCAGGTGCTTTAATGTGGCTTCATGTAAAATAGCTGAGCTGCAAGGTAGATATTATCCCCATTTTACAGAGGTAAAAACAAGGCCTGGGGAGGTTAACTCACCAATGGGAATACAACATGTCAGCACAGGACGGGCCTTGAGCTCAGGTCCGACCCCAGACCCGAGCCTACCCTTTACCTACCGCACCAGTGGGCGCCCAACCACCCTCTCCCCTTCTCCAAGGCTTGTCCCGACACTCACCTCCAGGGACTGCCCGGGCTCCTGCTGGAGGCTCTGTGTTGAACATGACGTTATTGTCCTGAGAAGGGGCAGACAAATGGACGTTAGGTTCTCCTTGATGTCAGCCCACTGGATTTCCCAGCATACAGCCTTTCCCTTCTTGCCACCCTGGGTTCTACCTCCTCTCCTTAGCAACCTGCAGACTCAGCCAGACTGGCCGCCCCTGACCTGTAGCAGCTTCTGGAGCCGGAGTGCAGTCCAATCTCGCAGGTAGAAGAGGCAGTCTCGGGGGTGGTGGCCATGTAGGGACTTTTTCACTCTGCAGTTAGGGTCTGGACATTTCTGGCAGAAACCCAGATGGGAGAGAGGAAGTTGGAGACTGTTGGGGTCCTGGCCTCTCAGGAACCCCTGTGTGAGGGGTGTAGGGGTGGGGGGAGATGGAGACACTGGAGGGTCTGGAGCAAGCAAAGGGGGAGAGGGGACAGAAAGAGGTAATTTACACCCCACTAGCCTCCTCTCTTCCACTGGGCCACCCCTCAGTGGCCTCTGTCCCCCACACCTAATGGCAGCCCCTCACCCTTTTATCCCTTCCACCCCATTCTCTGGGCTCACATTCTTGGCATAAAAGGCATTGTAGCATCCACTGCAGAACTGGTGGCGGCACTGGGTACAGTGAAAGTGCATGCAACCTCCTCGGGCCAGTGCGTATGAGAACTTGCACTTGGGGCAGTCTGCAAGGGACAGCAGGTCAGGCTGGGGCTGCCACTGCTCAAGGCCCCCAAGGGAGCCGCTGGCAACAACAGATTGATTACTGGGCAAACAGGCCTAGTGGGGCAGCCTTACCAATGCCATTTTCCTGAAGATACATTGCCAGGCCCTGGGCCTGGTATTCTGGGTCATTGGTGCGTTTCCAGTTCTGGAAATCCTCACAGCTCCGGCCTCGGTGCTGCTCCTCCCACTGCCGGAAGGGAAGCAAACATCACATGGAAGCTCCATCCCAGACCCTTCTTGCTGGTCCCTCCACTCATACCCAGTAGTCCCTGGCTTAGTTTATGGCATTGCCATCCACCATTTGCTCAAATCCCAAACTAAGAGGCCAGCCTTGGTTCTTTCATTTCCTCATACCACCACCTACTCACCGGCAAGCCTTGTTTCCAACACCTAAGCCTAGCTAACATAGTACCAATGTCTATTTCTCAACCCTGTCCCCTTTCTCTTCATCTCTACTGCGACTATCTTACTGTGGGCCAGGTCAGGTCTTGCCTCAGTTACTAGTCTCTGCCTCCATTCAGGCTCCCTAATGGTCCATCCTTTACCTTGTAGCCAAAGTGCCTTTGAAAGTGTAAGTCAGGCAGCTTCAGCAGGATTGGGAGTGTTCTAGGTTTGAAGTTTGGTATCAAATATTGAACTTTTTAAAAGGTAAACGAGATCGTATTACTCCTTGCTTTGTCTTAGAATAAAAGGCAAGTATCTTCTTCACTTGGCCTCAAGGCCTCTCCTGATCTGGCAGCTAGCTCCTCTCCAACCACCTGCTATTCTTACCTTTGCTCCTGAGGCTCTAGCTATACAACACTTTTTTCTGACTTTGGCCTTTCCATGTGTTATGCTTTCTGTCCCGAATACTATTTGCATAGTTGACTTAACTTTTAGGCCTGAGCTAAAGCGATTTGAGAAAACACTTGTCTGACCTCTCTGTCCTAAGCAGGTCGATTGCATTATTCCTAATCTCGGATTCCTATTTGTTTTTTTCATAGAACTTATGCCCGTGTATAATTATGCTCACTCTCTCCCTCTCTCGCTTCCTTTCCTCCTTTCTCTTCCTCTTTCACCCCTACCCTCCTTTACCTTATATTTCACCCCTCCTCCCTTCTTCATTCTTCCTCCCCCATCAGCCTTCCTTCCTCCCTCCCTCTCCCCCTCATCCTTCCTTCCTCTCTCATCCTCCCTCCCTCCCTCCCTGACTAGTCTGTAAACACTCAAGAGTCCGGAGCTCATGTCTGTTTTGTCCTCCAGCACACCCTGAGTCTAACACAGTACCTGCCAGCAGCTCAGCAAGTATTTCTGGAAGGATGGATGTACCTCACCTGGCGCTTACAGCGCACACAGAAGGTCTGGTGACACTGGGGACATGTTGCCTCCAGCTGCTCACGTTCATATATGAAGCCAAAGGAGCACTGTGGGTACAAGAACATAAAGCTATCTGAGGCCTGACCCGGCACTGCTCCCTGGGTCTCCAGTAAGCTCCTCTGGGCAGAGCACTTACTTGGGCACACCACAAGAACTTGGGGTCCCGCATGAGTACACCCTCAGTCAGCTTCTTGTGGAATAGGGCGTAGGCATCTGGCTCTAGGCTCTCTCGAAGCTGGGGACAAAATACAGAAGTGGTGGGCAGGCTGGGTTCCTATTCAAAGTCCAGGGCACCCTGAGTCTCAGAGACTGTAGTACCTGAATATCAAGAGTGGAGAAGTAGCTGAGCAACTGCGTGTCATCAGTGAGGTCAGGGCGGCCACAGGCGGGGCACACCATGTCTGTGATGTGCTTCTCCTTCAAAGCGATGGTGAAGTGCTGGCGGAAGCAGTCAGGACAGATGGTGCACTCACAGGAAGTCAGGGCCTGCATCTAGAGGATAAGTGGGGAGAGGAGGGCGTCAGAAGCCACAGCTGCCAGCCCAGGAAAGGGGAGGTAACCAGGTGTTCACTGAGAAACCAGGGTCTAATTAACAACTGGGCAGGGGTAGCAACCTCAAATGCCAATAAGTACCATGTAGGCAATCTAAATGTCTGAACACTGTCAGGTGGAGAAAAGCAGACAATGGTGAGACCTTAAGGTAAATGGAAGAATGCCCTCTAAAAGCATTCACACTCAATTAAAAGCAAACACATAAATAACATCCTTGAAATGACAAAACGATAGAGGTGGAGAACAGATTGCCAGGTGACAGGTGGAAGGGAACAAGTTGTATATATACAACTATAAAGGGGTAGCACGAGGGGCTCCTTTGTGGTGATGAACAATCTGTATCTCGATTGTGGTGGTGGTTACAGGAATCTCAACATGAGATAAAACTGCGTAGTATCACACACACACACACACACACAGCGCAAAAAAAAAAAAAAAGCTCAAAACTAGAGAAAATGCTACAACATCTATATCTCGGGCTCGAGACACTACAATAAAAATATAAAAAAAGACAACAGGGGGAAAAGGGGGGAAAAAAACACGAGACTCTGTACTATTTTTACAACTTCCTGTGAATCTACAATTATTTTAAAATAATGAGAGAAAACAAAACAAAAAAGGTACAGAGCCAGCCTAACCAAATTGGACCGTATTTTTGTTGTTGTTTTTAAATTTTTCTTTTTCTATTTTTAAATTGGACTGTATTTGGCCAAAGAACTGCCACTTCTGACCTAAAGTAGATGGGGGCTCAGGAGATAAGAGGGCCCTATTCTTACCAACTGGAGATTTGATGGTGACATTAAAGAATTACTATTTTCAAAGAGTTTTATCTTTTAGAGATATATACTGAAATATTAGCAGATAAACCAAATGATGCCTGAGATTTGCTTCAAAATAATCCTATGTGTGTGGAGGTGAAATAAATACTGGCCTATACATTTATAACTGCTGAAGCTTGTGATGAATATATGGTGAGGAGTGGAGGACAGAATTGGTTAAAGTTTTCTCTACCATTGTATGTTTGAAGTTTTCCATAAGAGAACATTAAAAAATGGGGTTGGGGAGAGGTGGCCTATTCCTGCCCTCTCTTTCCCAGAAGTGTTCAGGGGCACATGGGCAACTGCAGAGCAAAAGACAGGAGTAGAGGCAGGGGCTGGAATGGAGTGGGGGTCCAAAGGCAAGAGAGCCATTCTAAGGCCAGGTTCAGTGGTGAGGGGCTTACCTGGTTGCGGGGCAGGGTCCAACCGCACACAGCACACTCCTGAGCAAGCAAGCGGCGCAAGAAGGCCCGGTCTTGGCTCTGCCTCACAGCTTCCACCACGTCCCCCAACTCATAGTTCCTGGGTGTCTCCTGCAGCAATGACAGTGCCAGCTCTGCCCGGCCCCAGCTGGGGAGTGCGTAGACTGCCAAAAGCCTTCTGACCAGGCTCTGCAATGTGATTCAGGAGGAGAGGGAAGAAGTAGCTGTCAGATCCAGGGCTCCTACCCCTCAGCCTTTCCTCTGCCCTCTATATAGCCCTTCACCTCCTCCCAGCACCTGCTTATCTGGCCCATCCCAGGAAGGGGTAGGCTCAGGGCCACTGTCCCAGAGGCGCTGATGGAAGGGCTCTAGGCGCTGGCGCTGTAGCTCAGTCAGGGCCCGGGCCACGTCACCTCCATGTTGGAACAATGCTTGAAGAGATCCCTCCTCAGGTCCAAAGCCCAGGGACCGGAGTTCCTGCACCTATGAGTTGGGAATGGAGAGAATGAATGAAGAGGGGAAAAGCAGGAAAAGGGGAGACCAAGAGAGGCTCTGAGACCCACAACCCTCAACCCTCTTCTACCTCCAGCACAGCACAGCTAGTACCTTCCTCCGCCTGGCTCTTACACACTCTTCCACAGCTTCATCAAGATTGCCGTAACGATCCAGCCAGGCTTTCCGGGCCTCCTGACAGGAAAAGGCACCCAGCCCCGGGTCCTGCTGTGCAGCCAGCTCAGCCACCATCTCCAGCACGTAGGGCAGCTCTGACCGCAACCACTGCAAGGGTACCTCGGTGCCGGAGTACTGTAGAGCTGAGAAGACCTCCTCTGGACAGGCACCTGCAGCCTCCCCTTCCTAAGACACAGTCCCACCCAAACGGCCTATCAGGAAGGGCATCCTCCATCCACCCACAGCCCAAAACAAAATGCTGACAGTGGTTGAACTCAGACATTGATCATGTGAGCAGAGCACAGCATGATATCTGTCATGTGGGAAGTATTCAATAAAAGGCAGCCATGGCTAACAATGACCATTTTTATAAGAACTCATAATCAACTGCAGCCTCTCCCTGCCCCACCTCTTCCCAGGCCCAAATCCTCACCCGGATCTTGATCACTAGCTGAAGACCTTCCTCCCGCATCTTGTCTTGGCGCTGCTTCTCAGGGTCCCCACTAGGCAGGGGGGCACTGAGGCGTCGTGGAGGCCCTGGTTCAGGGAGTCGCTCTTCTAAAGAGCTGGCATGGGGCTGGGAAGTGTGCTTTACTGGGATGGGGCTGCTGGTTCGGTTGCACATAGCACATACACAGCCAGGGCCCGAGTTGCAGAAGGTACAGTGAAGACAGTACCAGACTGGAATCTGGGCAGAGGAGAGCAAAGTATCCTCCTGCTGGGAAGGCAGAAAGAATTAACCTATAGAAAGCTGGCTAACAATCAAGATGGAAATCTAGGAAGCTGAGGGTAAGACATGGGGAAACTGAAGAAAACAGGGGATTGGAAAGTAAAGAATGGCTTATAGTAACAGGTGCAAAAAAAGAGCTGGGAAGGCCAGGAATAGGTTACCTGAAAGGGCTGCAGGCTAATGCCAGCATCCCGAGAATCCATCACCAAGCTAGGAGGCTGAGCCAGCCGAGGTCGTTCACATATAGCACACAGCACAGCTGCCGCCTCATTCTCAAAGGTGCAGCTCTGGCAGGCCCAGCGACCCCGTGCAAGCTCAGGTTCTAGGCCTCCAGCTCCTTGGGGACCCTCGATCCCCAGCCCCAACCCCTTACAACCTCTGGGCCGATCACAGGCCACACAGAGCACTGCCCAAGATTCATTTATCATGGCACAGGCAGCACATTGCCACGGCAGGCGGGCACTTGCAGTATCAGGGGAAGAAAGAGAGCTGTTTCCCAGGGCGAGCAGGGAGGTTGACTGGGGCCGCAATGGAGCTGAGGCAGGTAAGCTGTAACAGAAAAGCAGACATGGCCTGCTGAGGGGGGCCCTGGTGCCTGGGTCCCTCACATCCCTCATTCTCTGCATGATGACACATGGCTCTGGTCTTTGCATGTTTTGTTGTGTTTGGAACACTCCCATATCCATAGCCCGTTTAATATTTAAATGACAGCTTAAAGTTCAAATCTTGCTGGTAGATATCCTTAACATAGGGACTGACCCATACTAGGTGCTTAAAATACTGCCAACTGATGGAGCTGATCCTTCAGACTTGGTTGCATTCTCCTACTACCTATTTGTACGCCATAATAATCTATCTTGTTGTAACTGCTACTTGCTTGATATGTATGTCTGCGATCTCTTGGAGGGAGTAACTGGCTGCTCGCCCTCATGAGACAGTCTTTAGTACAGAATGTGAAACTCAGTAGTACTCAAGTAATTGTAAGTTTTCTCAGTTTCACACTCTCACAGAAGAGAAGGCCTCTCACCTGGGGGTCAACTGGGTGGCTTGGGGGGCCCAGGGCAAGGTCTGGCGGAGGTGATGGGCACGGGATGGGTGCCCATGGAACACACGGTCACAGGCTGGGCACAAGGCCTGTTTACAGGCTGAGCAGTGCAGTGTACCTGGGGCAGAACCACAGAAAAAGCAGGGACCAGGAGTGGAGCCTGGAGAACAGGAGAGAAAGAACAGAACACCTTTCTGAAAAAGACCAGGCTACATCTGAATGTGCTGTGGAGCTGGACAAATGACAGACAACTTTTCAATATATCTGGACTCAAAGAAACCATTTTAATCTCTTTTAAAAAAGAGAGGCAGAAAATCAAGAAAACGGACAGATGAGGGCCCCAAATTTCTATCATATGGTCTATTAACACCCCTTCCCCCCAACATAAGACCAATAATACCTGAGGCAGAGGGAGAGGTGAGGGGGCCAGGAGCAATCTCTCTCAGTACCGGGGCAAACTCTGAAAGCTGTAGCATCTGAGGAAAAAGGGCAGGGAATGGGCAAGGGTTTGGAGAGTCTCCCAACCCCTGTCCCCTTTGTTCACCAGGCCCTCAAACCCCATTCCTGCCTTCCTTGCATCATCTTCAGTCTTGTCTTTCAGCAGTTGCTCCAGTACTTCTTGTCTCGGGTGAGTATTCTGCAAACAAGATAAGAAGAGTTCCAACCTATAGCCCTAGGAGGCTCTCCTCCCTCTTAGGTCAGTTCCCCCAATATGCACTGGGAGAAAAGCAAGGGGAGCTCCCAGGTTGCTATGGGGTCTGTGCCCATGACTCAGTAGCATGGGAGTCCCCAGACTGGCTTTGGAGTTAGGCTGAGCTCCCCAACTCTGATGCTTAAATCCTCAGGATTAGAGACACCTTACCTGTAACAGCAAATTGAGCTCCGTCCGAAGTAACAGTACTTCCAGTGTGACTGCTGCAACTTGGTGCTCATCTGGATCCTCTTGTTCTTCAGGGAAGCTCAACCCATCCGGCTGCTCCTCTGTGTAGCCATACAATCGCAGAACATCCCGGCCCCCCTGCCACACATTCACAACCAGTCATCACCTAGCAGGGCCCCTTCCCAATGGGGCTGAACCCCTTCCTCTTCAGCACTGCCTAAGGCACATTCTAGTCAACGCCCAGCCCAAACCAAGTTCCCTTCCCCTATAAGGGACCCCAGGGGCTTCACCTGCACAGCATCCACCGTACTTCGAAAAACGGGGTTATTAAACTTGACCCCGCGCCAGTACCGGGGCCTCTGCGGATTGAGGAGGTTGCGGCCATATTTCTCGAGGATGTTCAAAGCAGTGGACAGGGTGTTGAGGTAGTTTCGGGGCTGGAAGTAGTCAAAGAATAGAGAGCTCTGAGCTCCGCTTCGGGCTTAGGTCCTTTGTTCCCCTCACCCACGGGGCCAGACCTCACCTCTCCGTGAGCGTTGCAGCGTACTAGGCGTGCGGCGTCCAGCTGCAGATAGCGGGCAGCTGGCGGCAGAGAGGTGATCAGTAGCGGCCGGAGCTGCTCCACGGAAAACGCTTGCCCAGAATCCCTCCTTAGGGCGTTCGCTAACTCCTCGCGGGCCGCCAGGAAGGCCTGCTCCTCCTCCTTCCCCGGCATCCTGAGACAGGAGTCAGCCCCAGGCCTGCAGCCCGCCAGAACCCGGCACGGGCGAGCGCGGCCCTCCCGCCACCCCTACCGCCTGGAATCTGGCTTCACCGCGGGACCCAGTCCGCGTAGCCTTCTCGAGTCACTCAGGCCACGGTCACTCTCCGGACCCCCGCCCCCAGCCAGGGTTAGCTGAGAACAGGAAGTACTAGGGAAGAGGGCGGGACTGCGACCCAGTTTCGGAGGAAAAGGAGGGGTCTAAGGTTAAGAAAGGGCGGGGACTGGGAGTCATGGGGCGTGGCAAAGAAGGAAGGCCTGGTTCCAACAGCCTGGCTCCAACCAATCAGAAGGGTAAATGGCCCCTGGCTCCTCCCCCAGAGTCTTTCTGCCCTTAACCCTGTCCTAGAGCTCTTCCCCGCCTTCCTCCAGGCTGGTTCCGCCTTTTTCCGGATTACTGGAGGGGGGATTCCCTTATTTTCCTCAAAGCCTTGCTCTCTATCTAGACCAATAGGCCATGCTTTGGTCCTAACCGGGGAAGTCTCTGTCGGGGGCTTGACTCTGGCCGGCCTGAGCTTGGCTCAAGTGAGTCTTCCCCCTTCTTCAGTCGGTCTTGAAGGCAAGGTGTCCTCCCGGAGGAAGCCCCCGCGCCAACTCCCTTCATATCCTCCTAGCCCTTCTCAGGCCCTCTTCCTACTACTTCTTCCACCGCTCCGATCCCTCTCCGGGGCCCTCCCCACAGTCGAGCCTTCTAAGGGGAGCCCCACGACTGAACATCCCCTTTCCCACTCTTCAAGCCCTCTCACCCCAACTCTGGACTTTCCCTGGACCGCCCTTGCCTCTCCCGGTAAGCCCCGCCCTAGTTCAGTCTCCGCGGTCCCACTTGTCCTAGCCCCTCCTTCGGACAGCCCCTGGGCTTGTGACCGAGTCTGCACCGCCTCTCCTAATCTCAACTGGCCGAGAATGTCAGAGGGGCTCCCTATGGTTTGCTGTCTGCCAGGGGGAGGGGGAAAAGAAGGAAGGGGGCGGGGTTAAGGGGGGCGGGTCTGGACGTGGGGAGTGAAAGCGAAAGCCCAGGCGGCTAGCGGGGAGACCCGAGATCTAGCAACTGGAGCAGCATGGCTAAGCCTTGTGGGGTGCGCTTGAGCGGGGAAGCTCGCAAACAGGTATCGAAAGATCGGGGGGCCAAGAGGGGGCTGGGGAGCCCTCCTGGATGGAGGCCAAGCTGTGTGCTCTAGGGGACCAAGGCCGTGCATAGAACTCCCTTAATCTCTTTCTTTAGTGCTTTCGCTTCTGCCTGGGGGAGTCCCAGATTCCTGCCCTGTGGCCAGTCTCTGCACTGAGCATGGACTTCCAGGGAAATCTGGCCTGTGGTGGGAAAGGCCTGAGCCAAATTGGAGGGCATCCATTTGGGAGTGGGATCTTACTCTTGGCAACTGAGACCCTTAACCAATATCCGGGTACTGCTCTGTGCAGGTGGATGTCTTCCGGCAGAATCTTTTCCAAGAGGTAAGTCTTCCGGATGCAGCGATTTGACCTAGAATCTTAGACCAATACTTGAGGGTCACGACCTCTCAGAGC
>NW_011889517.1:15518-19902 GCF_000151845.1 Pteropus vampyrus | reverse complement strand
AGGGTCTGAGGGAGTATGTCTTTCTGAGCACTCATTCCTGTGGTTACTCCCCTTGCTTCCGGCAGGTACTTCTCAGAACGTGGAGATGCTGTGGCCAAGGCCTCTAAGGAGACCCATGTAGTGAGTGGATTGTCCAACAGCTTTTCAGCTGAGGCTGGCTTAGGGTGGGGTGAGGAAAGGGGGAGAGAGGTCCTTTTTGTGTTGTTTATGACCTTCCTCATGTGAAGAATATTAAGCAAAGAGCATTGCCTAGGAAAACTGATTTGGGCTTCAAAAACCTTGACCCTTTTCTATGTTTGGTCTTGTGGGAATCCCATTTCTTGGTGCTGAGAAAGGCTCATCTTTAAGTTACCTATTCCCTATATGAGGAAACCAAACTGTGTCTCAACCTTCCATGATGCTGACACAGCTTTGCTTTCCATATCTCAGATGGATTACCGGGCCCTGGTGCATGAGCGAGATGAGGCGGCCTATGGGGAGCTCAGGGCCATGGTACTGGACCTGAGGGCCTTCTATGTGAGTGGGGAGTAAGCCCCTAAGGGAGGAGAGTGAGGGGGCAGAGGAAAGGCCAAGAACCTGATTACTGCCCTTCTGATTTTCTTCTAGGCTGAGCTTTATCATATCATTAGCAGCAATCTGGAGAAAATTGTTAACCCAAAGGGTGAAGAGAAGCCATCTATGTACTGAGCCCAGGGCTAGAAGGGAAATAAATGACCTATACTATGTGTGGAGTACCTCTGGTGTGTGTCATTCATTCGAAAAGCATTTACTGAGTGCCCCCCACTGAATGTGAATATAGTGGTAGAAAAGGGAGGGGGTACCAGGAAGACAAAGATGAATTAGATGTCCATCCCGTTCTTAAGAAGTCATCCTGAAAAACAGGGTAGAAACTGTTACATGCCATGACAACCATGAAGATAACCCGTATTTAGGAATTTCACAAGGTTATTTCCATCCAGGGATCTCATAAGTGCTTCTTGGAAGAGGTGGCATTTGGGCAGAGCCCTTATAGGTATAATCAGGCTTTGGACAGACAAACGGAAAGCTCTGTAGCTTAGGTCAAGGAATGAAGAAAGGAAAAACATTTCATCACTTATCAGCTCAGAACAAGCCTGGAGGCATAATGAGGTTTCACTGGAAGAATGAATTGGACTCCACAGATGATTGTACTCCTTCTCAAGGGCTGGGAGGGGAAAAAAACTCCCAAAGCATCGTGATGAAGAAATTACACCACAAGACATGAGAAGGATAGATCGGTACATTTTTTTTGGAGGGGGGGGTCTTTTTTCCTCCTCTTTCAGCCAATTACTGTCTTTATTTCTGCAAATATTACATTAAAGAAACCAAGGGCCATGGCACATTTATATTCTAGCCGGTCTAGAATATAAATCTACATAGTAGGAGCAGGGCGGCCGGCTAGGTGTCCAAGTTCGAAGATCCACAGCTGCCGGACAGCCGATGCAGGGCGCGAGGTCCGTCTTGCTGGCTCTTCCGGGCCTTCGGGAGTGCACAGGTAGCAGAGAAAGCTATACTGCAATCAAGAGCCGGAGTCAGATAGCTTAACCAATCAGCGTGCAGGCAGTTCTCTCCTTTGTAGTTGTGAATTCTTTCCAGTTCGCTGGAAACAAAGGCGAGGCAAGGTTTGAACGCGGCCAGTGAGTGGACAAAATGAGAACCTCTAATCCTATCAAAGAGCAGCATGTGGGCAGGACTCCAGAGTCGGATTCTGCTTGGAGCGACGGGCTCTGGGTCTCTGAGACTCGCGCAAATCTGCTTCCTCCCTCTGGGGGCGGGCAGAGGCGGAGTTCGGTGCCGCAGCATGCAATCGGACCGCCTATGTTACAGGCCTGGTTGGGGGCAGACCTCCAGAGCCGCGATCACCTGGAGCCAACGGGCTGCCTTCGAACTGAGGCAGTTACCACCAAACCTAAGTGAGGGGGCACGGAAAGGGCCAGGGAGGGCGCCGGGGCGCTGGAGGAAGCTTCGCCGACGCCAGCTGGGGCTCCGCTCTCCATGGGCGAGGTGGAGATCTCGGCCCGGGCCTACGTGAAGATGTGTCTGCACGCCGCCCGGTACCCGCACGCCGCGGTCAACGGGCTGTTACTGGCGCGGGCGCCGCAGTCGGGAGAATGCCTGTGCCTCACCGACTGCGTGCCTCTGTTCCACAGCCACCTGGCCCTGTCCGTCATGTTGGAGGTCGCGCTCAACCAGGTGCCGCACCTGAATGCCCAACAGCCACCAAGAAACCCTCTAATCCCCTTAGCCCAAACCCATCCTCGGCCTCTTGGCAGCGATGTACACCCACAGGGCGGGTGGCACAATTTAGTTACTGATGGACCTTTTCCGACGGCAGGTGGACGTGTGGGGCGCGCAGACCGGTCTAGTAGTGGCTGGGTACTACCATGCCAATGCAGCTCTAGATGACCAGAGGTGAGTGGGGTAGCCAGAGGCAGAAAGAGTTATGGGGAGGGGGTGGGAGATCAAGAGAACCCCTCTTGGTTATTCCTTCCATCTTTCCTTAATCAAACGCTTAGAATTAGGGACTTGTACAACAGGCAGGGGGCTGGGTACTGGAGTGAGGAAATATAAAGAAATATAAAGATGCTCAGGAGCTGTGGTGGGAGTAGGAAGGACAGCTGTATGTTAATAAGAAAAGGCACACCTGCTTTAAATGAAGTGCCCCCCAACTGTTGAAAGAACACAGGAAGCCCAACTAGCAGCTTTGGAAAAGGAAATTTTTATGCATATAGAAAAAATTATCTACTTATATATTAAGCATGTATCTGGGTCAAATTATACATACTGTTTTGTAATTTGTTTTTCTTCATTTAATAAATATTTGACTTCTTTCCATCTCTACACCAAGATCTGCCTTACTCTAAAGCTATTTGGTATGAATAAGGATCTACCGTAATTTATTTAATGCCTTATATTAAACATTGAGATTGTTTCCAGTTTTTTATTATACTGTCTTATTATTACAATAACTTTTATAAGTGTAATTTCTAGGTTAGCATATGTATAGTATAGTATATAGTTCAAATTTGGATGCTTATGCCAATTACCCTCCAAGACCTTTGATTTCCACTCTCACTAGCAATGTCTGAGCTCCTTTTTCCCACAGCAGTCAAGCATCAAGCAGTCGTGTATGAAGCATCAAGGAAGCCTGACCCCTCCAGGTCAGCTACAGGGAAAGGCAATCACTGCTCCACATCAATGAGACCCGGGAGGCACAGCTCAGATGGATGGGGTCTGCCCACAGTTGGCTCCTCACTCCTTTGATCTTCCCTCTACACAGCCCTGGGCCCCTGGCCTTGAAAATCGCTGGGCGGATTGCGGAGTTCTTCCCCGATGCAGTACTTATTATGGTGAGGCTTGGGTTTGGAGGAGGGGGTTGTAAAGAAAGTAGGAAGGGGGATCCTTGAAGCCCTCACCTGCCCTTCCTTGTCCACACAGTTGGATAATCAGAAACTGGTGCTTCAGCCTCATGTGCCCCCCGTCATCGTCCTGGAGAACCATGGCCTCCACTGGGTCCCCAAGGACAAGAACTTGTGAGTGTCCCACTCTCTCTACCTCTTCTTGGAAACCCATGGAGGCTAGGCCTCTTCTGTCCTTGGTCCTGTCCCATGGGTTGTTCTCTAGACCAGGGATCCCTAACCCCTGGGCTGAGGACCAGTACCAGTCTGTGGCCTGTTAGGAACCGGGCTGCACAGCAGGAGGTGAGTGGCAGGTAAACAAGTAAAGCTTCATCTGTATTTGCAGCCCCTCCCCAGCACTAGCATCACCAACTCAGCCCCACCTCAGATCATCAGGCATTAGATTCTTGTAGGAGCATCGGTCCCTGGTGCCAAAAATGTTGGAGACTGCTGCTCTAGACCTAACTTCTGTCATGTGTTTGGTCTCACTGCCTGCTGAGTTTGACCTCCATGAGGGTTATTATTTCAGAGTCATGTGGAGGGACTGGGAAGAGTCACGGCAGATGGTGGGAGCACTACTGGAGGGCCGGGCTTACCAGCACCTTGTGGACTTTGACTGCCATCTTGATGACATCCGACAGGACTGGACCAACCAGCAGCTCAACACTCGAATCACCCAGTGGGTTGGTCCCACCAATGGAAATGCCTGAACCAGGGCCAGAGGAGGTGGTGTGTGTCAGGATCCAATAAAGAGACTTGAGCTGTTGGGTACCACTAGGACTCTATTTATTGTGCCTAGGAGGCAAGGGGGTGGGGGAGGGGAAGAGAACTCAATAGGTGGAAGGTGGGACAAAGTTTGGAGTGCCCTGTCGAAGATAGGAAGGTCTCTGCTGGACCCATCACAGTATGAGAAAAGGCTCTCAATAGATCATTCCCTTTGTTTCTCCCCTGGGCTTCTTGAGCTTCTC